>NW_028290895.1:707500-806611 GCF_964205215.1 Stylophora pistillata
AAACGCGCGCTGGTGGCATGTTCAGAGCCCTGGCAAAGATCGGATACGTGGGCAGGGAAGCTGAAACTCACTGAGCTTGTAGTCCAGCGAGATGGGTATTACGGCGCACAAAGCGCGCGTCTCAAACAATAGGCACGGCCGCGTGGCATGCCCGCAAAATCCGAGAAAACGCGCGCTGGTGGCATGTTGAGAGCCCTGGCAAAGACGGGATACGTGGGCAGGGAGGCTCAAACTCACTGAGCTTGTAGTCCAGCGGAATGGGTATTACGGCGCACAAAGCGCGCGTCTCAAACAATAGGCAGGGCGGCGTGGCATGCCCGCAAAATCCGAGAAAACGCGCGCTGGTGGCATGTTGAGAGCCCTGTCAAAGATGGGATACGTGGGCAGGGAGGCTGAAACTCACTGAGCTTGTAGTCCAGCGGAATGGGTATTACGGCGCACAAAGCGCGCGTCTCAAACAATAGGCAGGGCGGCGTGGCATGCCTGCAAAATCCGAGAAAACGCGCGCTGGTGGCATGTTCAGAGCCCTGGCAAAGATCGGATACGTGGGCAGGGAAGCTGAAACTCACTGAGCTTGTAGTCCAGCGAGATGGGTATTACGGCGCACAAAGCGCGCGTCTCAAACAATAGGCACGGCCGCGTGGCATGCCCGCAAAATCCGAGAAAACGCGCGCTGGTGGCATGTTGAGAGCCCTGGCAAAGACGGGATACGTGGGCAGGGAGGCTCAAACTCACTGAGCTTGTAGTCCAGCGGGATGGGTATTACGGCGCACAAAGCGCGCGTCTCAAACAATAGGCAGGGCGGTGTGGCATGCCCGCAGAATCCGAGAAAACGCGCGCTGGTGGCATGTTGAGAGCCCTGGCAAAGATGGGATACGTGGGCAGGGAGGCTGAAACTCACTGAGCTTGTAGTCCAGCGGGATGGGTATTACGGCGCACAAAGCGCGCGTCTCAAACAATAGGCAGGGCGGCGTGGCATGCCTGCAAAATCCGAGAAAACGCGCGCTGGTGGCATGTTCAGAGCCCTGGCAAAGATCGGATACGTGGGCAGGGAAGCTGAAACTCACTGAGCTTGTAGTCCAGCGGGATGGGAATTACGGCGCACAAAGCGCGCGTCTCAAACAATAGGCACGGCCGCGTGGCATGCCCGCAAAATCCGAGAAAACGCGCGCTGGTGGCATGTTGAGAGCCCTGGCAAAGACGGGATACGTGGGCAGGGAGGCTCAAACTCACTGAGCTTGTAGTCCAGCGGGATGGGTATTACGGCGCACAAAGCGCGCGTCTCAAACAATAGGCAGGGCGGCGTGGCATGCCCGCAAAATCCGAGAAAACGCGCGCTGGTGGCATGTTGAGAGCCCTGGCAAAGATGGGATACGTGGGCAGGGAGGCTGAAACTCACTGAGCTTGTAGTCCAGCGGGATGGGTATTACGGCGCACAAAGCGCGCGTCTCAAACAAAAGGCAGGGCGGCGTGGCATGCCTGCAAAATCCGAGAAAACGCGCGCTGGTGGCATGTTCAGAGCCCTGGCAAAGATCGGATACGTGGGCAGGGAAGCTGAAACTCACTGAGCTTGTAGTCCAGCGGGATGGGTATTACGGCGCACAAAGCGCGCGTCTCAAACAATAGGCACGGCCGCGTGGGATGCCCGCAAAATCCGAGAAAACGCGCGCTGGTGGCATGTTGAGAGCCCTGGCAAAGATCGGATACGTGGGAAGGGAGGCTCAAACTCACTGAGCTTAAAGTCCAGCGGGATGGGTATTACGGCGCACAAAGCGCGCGTCTCAAACAATAGGCAGGGCGGCGTGGCATGCCTGCAAAATCCGAGAAAACGCGCGCTGGTGGCATGTTCAGAGCCCTGGCAAAGATCGGATAGGTGGGCAGGGAAGCTGAAACTCACTGAGCTTGTAGTCCAGCGGGATGGGTATTACGGCGCACAAAGCGCGCGTCTCAAACAATAGGCACGGCCGCGTGGCATGCCCGCAAAATCCGAGAAAACGCGCGCTGGTGGCATGTTGAGAGCCCTGGCAAAGATGGGATACGTAAGCAGGGAGGCTGAAACTCACTGAGCTTGTAGTCCAGCGGGATGGGTATTACGGCGCACAAAGCGCGCGTCTCAAACAATAGGCAGGGCGGCGTGGCATGCCTGCAAAATCCGAGAAAACGCGCGCTGGTGGCATGTTCAGAGCCCTGGCAAAGATCGGATACGTGGGCAGGGAAGCTGAAACTCACTGAGCTTGTAGTCCAGCGGGATGGGTATTACGGCGCACAAAGCGCGCGTCTCAAACAATAGGCACGGCCGCGTGGCATGCCCGCAAAATCCGAGAAAACGCGCGCTGGTGGCATGTTGAGAGCCCTGGCAAAGACGGGATACGTGGGCAGGGAGGCTGAAACTCACTGAGCTTGTAGTCCAGCGGGATGGGTTTTACGGCGCACAAAGCGCGCGTCTCAAACAATAGGCAGGGCGGCGTGGCATGCCTGCAAAATCCGAGAAAACGCGCGCTGGTGGCATGTTCAGAGCCCTGGCAAAGATCGGATACGTGGGCAGGGAAGCTGAAACTCACTGAGCTTGTAGTCCAGCGGGATGGGTATTACGGCGCACAAAGCGCGCGTCTCAAACAATAGGCACGGCCGCGTGGCATGCCCGCAAAATCCGAGAAAACGCGCGCTGGTGGCATGTTGAGAGCCCTGGCAAAGACGGGATACGTGGGCAGGGAGGCTGAAACTCACTGAGCTTGTGGTCCAGCGGGATGGGTATTACGGCGCACAAAGCTCGCGTCTCAAACAATAGGCACGGCCGCGTGGCATGCCCGCAAAATCCGAGAAAACGCGCGCTGGTGGCATGTTGAGAGCCCTGGCAAAGACGGGATACGCGAGATGGGACGCTGAAATTCACTGAGCTTGTAGTCCAGCGGGATGGGTATTACGGCGCACAAAGGGCGCGTCTCAAACAATAGGCACGGCCGCGTGGCATGCCCGCAAAATCCGAGAAAACGCGCGCTGGTGGCATGTTGAGAGCCCTGGCAAAGATGGGATACGTGGGCAGGGAGGCTGAAACTCACTGAGCTTGTAGTCCAGCGGGATGGGTATTACGGCGCACAAAGCGCGCGTCTCAAACAATAGGCACGGCCGCGTGGCATGCCCGCAAAATCCGAGAAAACGCGCGCTGGTGGCATGTTGAGAGCCCTGGCAAAGACGGGATACGTGGGCAGGGAGGCTGAAACTCACTGAGCTTGTAGTCCAGGGGAATGGGTATTACGGCGCACAAAGCGCGCGTCTCAAACAATAGGCACGGCCGCGTAGCATGCCCGCAAAATCCGAGAAAACGCGCGCTGGTGGCATGTTGAGAGCCCTGGCAAAGACGGGATACGTGGGCAGGGAGGCTGAAACTCACTGAGCTTGTAGTCCAGCGGGATGGGTATTACGGCGCACAAAGCGCGCGTCTCAAACAATAGGCACGGCCGCGTGGCATGCCCGCAAAATCGGAGAAAACGCGCGCTGGTGGCATGTTGAGAGCCCTGGCAAAGACGGGATACGTGGGCAGGGAGACTGAAACTCACTGAGCTTGTAGTCCAGCGGGATGGGTATTACGGCGCACAAAGCGCGCGTCTCAAACAATAGGCACGGCCGCGTGGCATGCCCGCAGATTCCGAGAAAACGCGCGCTGGTGGCATGTTGACAGCCCTGGCAAAGATGGGATACGTGGGCAGGGAGGCTGAAACTCACTGAGCTTGTAGTCCAGCGGAGTGGGTATTACGGCGCACAAAGCGCGCGTCTCAAACAATAGGCACGGCCGCGTGGCATGCCCGCAAAATCCGAGAAAACGCGCGCTGGTGGCATGTTGAGAGCCCTGGCAAAGACGGGATACGTGGGCAGGGAGGCTGAAACTCACTGAGCTTGTAGTCCAGCGGGATGGGTATTACGGCGCACAAAGCGCGCGTCTCAAACAATAGGCACGGCCGCGTGGCATGCCCGCAAAATCCGAGAAAACGCGCGCTGGTGGCATGTTGAGAGCCCTGGCAAAGACGGGATACGTGGACAGGGAGGCTGCAACTCACTAAGCTTGTAGTCCAGCGGGATGGGTATTACGGCGCACAAAGCGCGCGTCTCAAACAATAGGCACGGCCGCGTGGCATGCCCGCAAAATCCGAGAAAACGCGCGCTGGTGGCATGTTGAGAGCCCTGGCAAAGACGGGATACGTGGGCAGGGAGACTGAAACTCACTGAGCTTGTAGTCCAGCGGGATGGGTATTACGGCGCACAAAGCGCGCGTCTCAAACAATAGGCACGGCCGCGTGGCATGCCCGCAAAATCCGAGAAAACGCGCGCTGGTGGCATGTTGAGAGCCCTGGCAAAGACGGGATACGTGGGCAGGGAGGCTGAAACTCACTGAGCTTGTAGTCCAGGGGGATGGGTATTACGGCGCACAAAGCGCGCGTCTCAAACAATAGGCACGGCCGCGTAGCATGCCCGCAAAATCCGAGAAAACGCGCGCTGGTGGCATGTTGAGAGCCCTGGCAAAGACGGGATACGTGGGCAGGGAGGCTGAAACTCACTGAGCTTGTAGTCCAGCGGGATGGGTATTACGGCGCACAAAGCGCGCGTCTCAAACAATAGGCACGGCCGCGTGGCATGCCCGCAAAATCGGAGAAAACGCGCGCTGGTGGCATGTTGAGAGCCCTGGCAAAGACGGGATACGTGGGCAGGGAGACTGAAACTCACTGAGCTTGTAGTCCAGCGGGATGGGTATTACGGCGCACAAAGCGCGCGTCTCAAACAATAGGCACGGCCGCGTGGCATGCCCGCAGAATCCGAGAAAACGCGCGCTGGTGGCATGTTGACAGCCCTGGCAAAGATGGGATACGTGGGCAGGGAGGCTGAAACTCACTGAGCTTGTAGTCCAGCGGGATGGGTATTACGGCGCACAAAGCGCGCGTCTCAAACAATAGGCACGGCCGCGTGGCATGCCCGCAAAATCCGAGAAAACGCGCGCTGGTGGCATGTTGAGAGCCCTGGCAAAGACGGGATACGTGGGCAGGGAGGCTGAAACTCACTGAGCTTGTAGTCCAGCGGGATGGGTATTACGGCGCACAAAGCGCGCGTCTCAAACAATAGGCACGGCCGCGTGGCATGCCCGCAAAATCCGAGAAAACGCGCGCTGGTGGCATGTTGAGAGCCCTGGCAAAGACGGGATACGTGGACAGGGAGGCTGCAACTCACTGAGCTTGTAGTCCAGCGGGATGGGTATTACGGCGCACAAAGCGCGCGTCTCAAACAATAGGCACGGCCGCGTGGCATGCCCGCAAAATCCGAGAAAACGCGCGCTGGTGGCATGTTGAGAGCCCTGGCAAAGACGGGATACGTGGGCAGGGAGACTGAAACTCACTGAGCTTGTAGTCCAGCGGGATGGGTATTACGGCGCACAAAGCGCGCGTCTCAAACAATAGGCACGGCCGCGTGGCATGCCCGCAAAATCCGAGAAAACGCGCGCTGGTGGCATGTTGAGAGCCCTGGCAAAGACGGGATACGTGGGCAGGGAGGCTGAAACTCACTGAGCTTGTAGTCCAGCGAAATGGGTATTACGGCGCACAAAGCGCGCGTCTCAAACAATAGGCACGGCCGCGTGGCATGCCCGCAAAATCCGAGAAAACGCGCGCTGGTGGCATGTTGAGAACCCTGGCAAAGATGGGATACGTGGGCAGGGAGGCTGAAACTCACTGAGCTTGTAGTCCAGCGGGATGGGTATTACGGCGCACAAAGCGCGCGTCTCAAACAATAGGCACGGCCGCGTGGCATGCCCGCAAAATCCGAGAAAACGCGCGCTGGTGGCATGTTGAGAGCCCTGGCAAAGACGGGATACGTGGGCAGGGAGGCTGAAACTCACTGAGCTTGTAGTCCAGCGGGATGGGTATTACGGCGCACAAAGCGCGCGTCTCAAACAATAGGCACGGCCGCGTGGCATGCCCGCAAAATCCGAGAAAACGCGCGCTGGTGGCATGTTGAGAGCCCTGGCAAAGACGGGATACGTGGCCAGGGAGGCTGAAACTCACTGAGCTTGTAGTCCAGCGGGATGGGTATTACGGCGCACAAAGCGCGCGTCTCAAACAATAGGCACGGCCGCGTGGCATGCCCGCAAAATCCGAGAAAACGCGCGCTGGTGGCATGTTGAGAGCCCTGGCAAAGATGGGATACGTGGGCAGGGAGGCTGAAACTCACTGAGCTTGTAGTCCAGCGGGATGGGTATTACGGCGCACAAAGCGCGCGTCTCAAACAATAGGCACGGCCGCGTGGCATGCCCGCAAAATCCGAGAAAACGCGCGCTGGTGGCATGTTGAGAGCCCTGGCAAAGACGGGATACGTGGGCAGGGAGGCTGAAACTCACTGAGCTTGTAGTCCATCGGGATGGGTATTACGGCGCACAAAGCGCGCGTCTCAAACAATAGGCACGGCCGCGTGGCATGCCCGCAAAATCCGAGAAAACGCGCGCTGGTGGCATGTTGAGAGCCCTGGCAAAGAGGGGATACGTGGGCAGGGAGGCTGAAACTCACTGAGCTTGTAGTCCAGCGGGATGGGTATTACGGCGCACAAAGCGCGCGTCTCAAACAATAGGCACGGCCGCGTGGCATGCCCGCAAAATCCGAGAAAACGCGCGCTGGTGGCATGTTGAGAGCCCTGACAAAGACGGGATACGTGGGCAGGGAGGCTGAAACTCACTGAGCTTGTAGTCCAGCGGGATGGGTATTACGGCGCACAAAGCGCGCGTCTCAAACAATAGGCACGGCCGCGTGGCATGCCCGCAAAATCCGAGAAAACGCGCGCTGGTGGCATGTTGAGAGCCCTGGCAAAGACGGGATACGTGGGCAGGGAGGCTGAAACTCACTGAGCTTGTAGTCCAGCGGAATGGGTATTACGGCGCACAAAGCGCGCGTCTCAAACAATAGGCACGGCCGCGTGGCATGCCCGCAAAATCCGAGAAAACGCGCGCTGGTGGCATGTTGAGAGCCCTGGCAAAGACGGGATACGTGGGCAGGGAGGCTGAAACTCACTGAGCTTGTAGTCCAGCGAGATGGGTATTACGGCGCACAAAGCGCGCGTCTCAAACAATAGGCACGGCCGCGTGGCATGCCCGCAAAATCCGAGAAAACTCGCGCTGGTGGCATGTTGAGAGCCCTGGCAAAGACGGGATACGTGGGCAGGGAGGCTGAAACTCACTGAGCTTGTAGTCCAGCGGGATGGGTATTACGGCGCACAAAGCGCGCGTCTCAAACAATAGGCACGGCCGCGTGGC
The DNA here is from genome assembly GCF_964205215.1 of Stylophora pistillata. Lineage (NCBI taxonomy): Eukaryota > Metazoa > Cnidaria > Anthozoa > Scleractinia > Pocilloporidae > Stylophora > Stylophora pistillata. The sequence continues at coordinate 714,786 of NW_028290895.1, forward strand.
ATGCCCGCAAAATCCGAGAAAACGCGCGCTGGTGGCATGTTGAGAGCCCTGGCAAAGATGGGATACGTGGGCAGGGAGGCTGAAACTCACTGAGCTTGTAGTCCAGCGGGATGGGTATTACGGCGCACAAAGCGCGCGTCTCAAACAATAGGCACGGCCGCGTGGCATGCCCGCAAAATCCGAGAAAACGCGCGCTGGTGGCATGTTGAGAGCCCTGGCAAAGACGGGATACGTGGGCAGGGAGGCTGAAACTCACTGAGCTTGTAGTCCAGCGGGATGGGTATTACGGCGCACAAAGCGCGCGTCTCAAACAATAGGCACGGCCGCGTGGCATGCCCGCAAAATCCGAGAAAACGCGCGCTGGTGGCATGTTGAGAGCCCTGGCAAAGACGGGATACGTGGCCAGGGAGGCTGAAACTCACTGAGCTTGTAGTCCAGCGGGATGGGTATTACGGCGCACAAAGCGCGCGTCTCAAACAATAGGCACGGCCGCGTGGCATGCCCGCAAAATCCGAGAAAACGCGCGCTGGTGGCATGTTGAGAGCCCTGGCAAAGATGGGATACGTGGGCAGGGAGGCTGAAACTCACTGAGCTTGTAGTCCAGCGGGATGGGTATTACGGCGCACAAAGCGCGCGTCTCAAACAATAGGCACGGCCGCGTGGCATGCCCGCAAAATCCGAGAAAACGCGCGCTGGTGGCATGTTGAGAGCCCTGGCAAAGATGGGATACGTGGGCAGGGAGGCTGAAACTCACTGAGCTTGTAGTCCATCGGGATGGGTATTACGGCGCACAAAGCGCGCGTCTCAAACAATAGGCACGGCCGCGTGGCATGCCCGCAAAATCCGAGAAAACGCGCGCTGGTGGCATGTTGAGAGCCCTGGCAAAGATGGGATACGTGGGCAGGGAGGCTGAAACTCACTGAGCTTGTAGTCCAGCGGGATGGGTATTACGGCGCACAAAGCGCGCGTCTCAAACAATAGGCACGGCCGCGTGGCATGCCCGCAAAATCCGAGAAAACGCGCGCTGGTGGCATGTTGAGAGCCCTGGCAAAGATGGGATACGTGGGCAGGGAGGCTGAAACTCACTGAGCTTGTAGTCCAGCGGGATGGGTATTACGGCGCACAAAGCGCGCGTCTCAAACAATAGGCACGGCCGCGTGGCATGCCCGCAAAATCCGAGAAAACGCGCGCTGGTGGCATGTTGAGAGCCCTGGCAAAGACGGGATACGTGGGCAGGGAGGCTGAAACTCACTGAGCTTGTAGTCCAGCGGGATGGGTATTACGGCGCACAAAGCGCGCGTCTCAAACAATAGGCACGGCCGCGTGGCATGCCCGCAAAATCCGAGAAAACGCGCGCTGGTGGCATGTTGAGAGCCCTGGCAAAGACGGGATACGTGAGCAGGGAGGCTGAAACTCACTGAGCTTGTAGTCCAGCGGGATGGGTATTACGGCGCACAAAGCGCGCGTCTCAAACAATAGGCACGGCCGCGTGGCATGCCCGCAAAATCCGAGAAAACGCGCGCTGGTGGCATGTTGAGAGCCCTGGCAAAGACGGGATACGTGAGCAGGGAGGCTGAAACTCACTGAGCTTGTAGTCCAGCGGGATGGGTATTACGGCGCACAAAGCGCGCGTCTCAAACAATAGGCACGGCCGCGTGGCATGCCCGCAAAATCCGAGAAAACGCGCGCTGGTGGCATGTTGAGAGCCCTGGCAAAGACGGGATACGTGAGCAGGGAGGCTGAAACTCACTGAGCTTGTAGTCCAGCGGGATGGGTATTACGGCGCACAAAGCGCGCGTCTCAAACAATAGGCACGGCCGCGTGGCATGCCCGCAAAATCCGAGAAAACGCGCGCTGGTGGCATGTTGAGAGCCCTGGCAAAGACGGGATACGTGGGCAGGGAGGCTGAAACTCACTGAGCTTGTAGTCCAGCGGGATGGGTATTACGGCGCACAAAGCGCGCGTCTCAAACAATAGGCACGGCCGCGTGGCATGCCCGCAAAATCCGAGAAAACGCGCGCTGGTGGCATGTTGAGAGCCCTGGCAAAGACGGGATACGTGGGCAGGGAGGCTGAAACTCACTGAGCTTGTAGTCCAGCGGGATGGGTATTACGGCGCACAAAGCGCGCGTCTCAAACAATAGGCACGGCCGCGTGGCATGCCCGCAAAATCCGAGAAAACGCGCGCTGGTGGCATGTTGAGAGCCCTGGCAAAGACGGGATACGTGAGCAGGGAGGCTGAAACTCACTGAGCTTGTAGTCCAGCGGGATGGGTATTACGGCGCACAAAGCGCGCGTCTCAAACAATAGGCACGGCCGCGTGGCATGCCCGCAAAATCCGAGAAAACGCGCGCTGGTGGCATGTTGAGAGCCCTGGCAAAGACGGGATACGTGAGCAGGGAGGCTGAAACTCACTGAGCTTGTAGTCCAGCGGGATGGGTATTACGGCGCACAAAGCGCGCGTCTCAAACAATAGGCACGGCCGCGTGGCATGCCCGCAAAATCCGAGAAAACGCGCGCTGGTGGCATGTTGAGAGCCCTGGCAAAGACGGGATACGTGGGCAGGGAGGCTGAAACTCACTGAGCTTGTAGTCCAGCGGGATGGGTATTACGGCGCACAAAGCGCGCGTCTCAAACAATAGGCACGGCCGCGTGGCATGCCCGCAAAATCCGAGAAAACGCGCGCTGGTGGCATGTTGAGAGCCCTGGCAAAGACGGGATACGTGAGCAGGGAGGCTGAAACTCACTGAGCTTGTAGTCCAGCGGGATGGGTATTACGGCGCACAAAGCGCGCGTCTCAAACAATAGGCACGGCCGCGTGGCATGCCCGCAAAATCCGAGAAAACGCGCGCTGGTGGCATGTTGAGAGCCCTGGCAAAGACGGGATACGTGGGCAGGGAGGCTGAAACTCACTGAGCTTGTAGTCCAGCGGGATGGGTATTACGGCGCACAAAGCGCGCGTCTCAAACAATAGGCACGGCCGCGTGGCATGCCCGCAAAATCCGAGAAAACGCGCGCTGGTGGCATGTTGAGAGCCCTGGCAAAGACGGGATACGTGAGCAGGGAGGCTGAAACTCACTGAGCTTGTAGTCCAGCGGGATGGGTATTACGGCGCACAAAGCGCGCGTCTCAAACAATAGGCACGGCCGCGTGGCATGCCCGCAAAATCCGAGAAAACGCGCGCTGGTGGCATGTTGAGAGCCCTGGCAAAGACGGGATACGTGGGCAGGGAGGCTGAAACTCACTGAGCTTGTAGTCCAGCGGGATGGGTATTACGGCGCACAAAGCGCGCGTCTCAAACAATAGGCACGGCCGCGTGGCATGCCCGCAAAATCCGAGAAAACGCGCGCTGGTGGCATGTTGAGAGCCCTGGCAAAGACGGGATACGTGGGCAGGGAGGCTGAAACTCACTGAGCTTGTAGTCCAGCGGGATGGGTATTACGGCGCACAAAGCGCGCGTCTCAAACAATAGGCACGGCCGCGTGGCATGCCCGCAAAATCCGAGAAAACGCGCGCTGGTGGCATGTTGAGAGCCCTGGCAAAGACGGGATACGTGAGCAGGGAGGCTGAAACTCACTGAGCTTGTAGTCCAGCGGGATGGGTATTACGGCGCACAAAGCGCGCGTCTCAAACAATAGGCACGGCCGCGTGGCATGCCCGCAAAATCCGAGAAAACGCGCGCTGGTGGCATGTTGAGAGCCCTGGCAAAGATGGGATACGTGGGCAGGGAGGCTGAAACTCACTGAGCTTGTAGTCCAGCGGGATGGGTATTACGGCGCACAAAGCGCGCGTCTCAAACAATAGGCACGGCCGCGTGGCATGCCCGCAAAATCCGAGAAAACGCGCGCTGGTGGCATGTTGAGAGCCCTGGCAAAGATGGGATACGTGGGCAGGGAGGCTGAAACTCACTGAGCTTGTAGTCCAGCGGGATGGGTATTACGGCGCACAAAGCGCGCGTCTCAAACAATAGGCACGGCCGCGTGGCATGCCCGCAAAATCCGAGAAAACGCGCGCTGGTGGCATGTTGAGAGCCCTGGCAAAGATGGGATACGTGGGCAGGGAGGCTGAAACTCACTGAGCTTGTAGTCCAGCGGGATGGGTATTACGGCGCACAAAGCGCGCGTCTCAAACAATAGGCACGGCCGCGTGGCATGCCCGCAAAATCCGAGAAAACGCGCGCTGGTGGCATGTTGAGAGCCCTGGCAAAGATGGGATACGTGGGCAGGGAGGCTGAAACTCACTGAGCTTGTAGTCCAGCGGGATGGGTATTACGGCGCACAAAGCGCGCGTCTCAAACAATAGGCACGGCCGCGTGGCATGCCCGCAAAATCCGAGAAAACGCGCGCTGGTGGCATGTTGAGAGCCCTGGCAAAGATGGGATACGTGGGCAGGGAGGCTGAAACTCACTGAGCTTGTAGTCCAGCGGGATGGGTATTACGGCGCACAAAGCGCGCGTCTCAAACAATAGGCACGGCCGCGTGGCATGCCCGCAAAATCCGAGAAAACGCGCGCTGGTGGCATGTTGAGAGCCCTGGCAAAGATGGGATACGTGGGCAGGGAGGCTGAAACTCACTGAGCTTGTAGTCCAGCGGGATGGGTATTACGGCGCACAAAGCGCGCGTCTCAAACAATAGGCACGGCCGCGTGGCATGCCCGCAAAATCCGAGAAAACGCGCGCTGGTGGCATGTTGAGAGCCCTGGCAAAGATGGGATACGTGGGCAGGGAGGCTGAAACTCACTGAGCTTGTAGTCCAGCGGGATGGGTATTACGGCGCACAAAGCGCGCGTCTCAAACAATAGGCACGGCCGCGTGGCATGCCCGCAAAATCCGAGAAAACGCGCGCTGGTGGCATGTTGAGAGCCCTGGCAAAGATGGGATACGTGGGCAGGGAGGCTGAAACTCACTGAGCTTGTAGTCCAGCGGGATGGGTATTACGGCGCACAAAGCGCGCGTCTCAAACAATAGGCACGGCCGCGTGGCATGCCCGCAAAATCCGAGAAAACGCGCGCTGGTGGCATGTTGAGAGCCCTGGCAAAGATGGGATACGTGGGCAGGGAGGCTGAAACTCACTGAGCTTGTAGTCCAGCGGGATGGGTATTACGGCGCACAAAGCGCGCGTCTCAAACAATAGGCACGGCCGCGTGGCATGCCCGCAAAATCCGAGAAAACGCGCGCTGGTGGCATGTTGAGAGCCCTGGCAAAGATGGGATACGTGGGCAGGGAGGCTGAAACTCACTGAGCTTGTAGTCCAGCGGGATGGGTATTACGGCGCACAAAGCGCGCGTCTCAAACAATAGGCACGGCCGCGTGGCATGCCCGCAAAATCCGAGAAAACGCGCGCTGGTGGCATGTTGAGAGCCCTGGCAAAGATGGGATACGTGGGCAGGGAGGCTGAAACTCACTGAGCTTGTAGTCCAGCGGGATGGGTATTACGGCGCACAAAGCGCGCGTCTCAAACAATAGGCACGGCCGCGTGGCATGCCCGCAAAATCCGAGAAAACGCGCGCTGGTGGCATGTTGAGAGCCCTGGCAAAGATGGGATACGTGGGCAGGGAGGCTGAAACTCACTGAGCTTGTAGTCCAGCGGGATGGGTATTACGGCGCACAAAGCGCGCGTCTCAAACAATAGGCACGGCCGCGTGGCATGCCCGCAAAATCCGAGAAAACGCGCGCTGGTGGCATGTTGAGAGCCCTGGCAAAGATGGGATACGTGGGCAGGGAGGCTGAAACTCACTGAGCTTGAAGTCCAGCGGGATGGGTATTACGGCGCACAAAGCGCGCGTCTCAAACAATAGGCAGGGCGGCGTGGCATGCCTGCAAAATCCGAGAAAACGCGCGCTGGTGGCATGTTCAGAGCCCTGGCAAAGATCGGACACGTGGGCAGGGAAGCTGAAACTCACTGAGCTTGTAGTCCAGCGGGATGGGTATTACGGCGCACAAAGTGCGCGTCTCAAACAATAGGCACGGCCGCGTGGCATGCCTGCAAAATCCGAGAAAACGCGCGCTGGTGGCATGTTGAGAGCCCTGGCAAAGATGGGATACGTGGGCAGGGAGGCTGAAACTCACTGAGCTTGTAGTCCAGCGGGATGGGTATTACGGCGCACAAAGCGCGCGTCTCAAACAATAGGCAGGGCGGCGTGGCATGCCTGCAAAATCCGAGAAAACGCGCGCTGGTGGCATGTTCAGAGCCCTGGCAAAGATCGGATACGTGGGCAGGGACGCTGAAACTCACTGAGCTTGTAGTCCAGCGGGATGGGTATTACGGCGCACAAAGCGCGCGTCTCAAACAATAGGCACGGCCGCGTGGCATGCCTGCAAAATCCGAGAAAACGCGCGCTGGTGGCATGTTGAAAGCCCTGGCAAAGATGGGATACGTGGGCAGGGAGGCTGAAACTCACTGAGCTTGTAGTCCAGCAGGATGGGTATTACGGCGCACAAAGCGCGCATCTCAAACAATAGGCAGGGCGGCGTGGCATGCCTGCAAAATCCGAGAAAACGCGCGCTGGTGGCATGTTCAGAGCCCTGGCAAAGATCGGATACGTGGGCAGGGAAGCTGAAACTCACTGAGCTTGTAGTCCAGCGGGATGGGTATTACGGCGCACAAAGCGCGCGTCTCAAACAATAGGCACGGCCGCGTGGCATGCCTGCAAAATCCGAGAAAACGCGCGCTGGTGGCATGTTGAGAGCCCTGGCAAAGATGGGATACGTGGGCAGGGAGGCTGAAACTCACTGAGCTTGTAGTCCAGCGGGATGGGTATTACGGCGCACAAAGCGCGCGTCTCAAACAATAGGGAGGGCGGCGTGGCATGCCTGCAAAATCCGAGAAAACGCGCGCTGGTGGCATGTTCAGAGCCCTGGCAAAGATCGGATACGTGGGCAGGGAAGCTGAAACTCACTGAGCTTGTAGTCCAGCGGGATGGGTATTACGGCGCACAAAGCGCGCGTCTCAAACAATAGGCACGGCCGCGTGGCATGCCTGCAAAATCCGAGAAAACGCGCGCTGGTGGCATGTTGAGAGCCCTGGCAAAGATGGGATACGTGGGCAGGGAGGCTGAAACTCACTGAGCTTGTAGTCCAGCGGGATGGGTATTACGGCGCACAAAGCGCGCGTCTCAAACAATAGGCAGGGCGGCGTGGCATGCCTGCAAAATCCGAGAAAACGCGCGCTGGTGGCATATTCAGAGCCCTGGCAAAGATCGGATACGTGGGCAGGGAAGCTGAAACTCACTGAGCTTGTAGTCCAGCGAGATGGGTATTACGGCGCACAAAGCGCGCGTCTCAAACAATAGGCACGGCCGCGTGGCATGCCTGCAAAATCCGAGAAAACGCGCGCTGGTGGCATGTTGAGAGCCCTGGCAAAGATGGGATACGTGGGCAGGGAGGCTGAAACTCACTGAGCTTGTAGTCCAGCGGGATGGGTATTACGGCGCACAAAGCGCGCGTCTCAAACAATAGGCAGGGCGGCGTGGCATGCCTGCAAAATCCGAGAAAACGCGCGCTGGTGGCATGTTCAGAGCCCTGGCAAAGATCGGATACGTGGGCAGGGAAGCTGAAACTCACTGAGCTTGTAGTCCAGCGGGATGGGTATTACGGCGCACAAAGCGCGCGTCTCAAACAATAGGCACGGCCGCGTGGCATGCCTGCAAAATCCGAGAAAACGCGCGCTGGTGGCATGTTGAGAGCCCTGGCAAAGATGGGATACGTGGGCAGGGAGGCTGAAACTCACTGAGCTTGTAGTCCAGCGGGATGGGTATTACGGCGCACAAAGCGCGCGTCTCAAACAATAGGCAGGGCGGCGTGGCATGCCTGCAAAATCCGAGAAAACGCGCGCTGGTGGCATGTTCAGAGCCCTGGCAAAGATCGGATACGTGGGCAGGGAAGCTGAAACTCACTGAGCTTGTAGTCCAGCGGGATGGGTATTACGGCGCACAAAGCGCGCGTCTCAAACAATAGGCACGGCCGCGTGGCATGCCTGCAAAATCCGAGAAAACGCGCGCTGGTGGCATGTTGAGAGCCCTGGCAAAGATGGGATACGTGGGCAGGGAGGCTGAAACTCACTGAGCTTGTAGTCCAGCGGGATGGGTATTACGGCGCACAAAGCGCGCGTCTCAAACAATAGGCAGGGCGGCGTGGCATGCCTGCAAAATCCGAGAAAACGCGCGCTGGTGGCATGTTCAGAGCCCTGGCAAAGATCGGATACGTGGGCAGGGAAGCTGAAACTCACTGAGCTTGTAGTCCAGCGGGATGGGTATTACGGCGTACAAAGCGCGCGTCTCAAACAATAGGCACGGCCGCGTGGCATGCCTGCAAAATCCGAGAAAACGCGCGCTGGTGGCATGTTGAGAGCCCTGGCAAAGATGGGATACGTGGGCAGGGAGGCTGAAACTCACTGAGCTTGTAGTCCAGCGGGATGGGTATTACGGCGCACAAAGCGCGCGTCTCAAACAATAGGCAGGGCGGCGTGGCATGCCTGCAAAATCCGAGAAAACGCGCGCTGGTGGCATGTTCAGAGCCCTGGCAAAGATCGGATACGTGAGCAGGGAAGCTGAAACTCACTGAGCTTGTAGTCCAGCGGGATGGGTATTACGGCGCACAAAGCGCGCGTCTCAAACAATAGGCACGGCCGCGTGGCATGCCTGCAAAATCCGAGAAAACGCGCGCTGGTGGCATGTTGAGAGCCCTGGCAAAGATGGGATACGTGGGCAGGGAGGCTGAAACTCACTGAGCTTGTAGTCCAGCGGGATGGGTATTACGGCGCACAAAGCGCGCGTCTCAAACAATAGGCAGGGCGGCGTGGCATGCCTGCAAAATCCGAGAAAACGCGCGCTGGTGGCATGTTCAGAGCCCTGGCAAAGATCGGATACGTGAGCAGGGAAGCTGAAACTCACTGAGCTTGTAGTCCAGCGAGATGGGTATTACGGCGCACAAAGCGCGCGTCTCAAACAATAGGCACGGCCGCGTGGCATGCCTGCAAAATCCGAGAAAACGCGCGCTGGTGGCATGTTGAGAGCCCTGGCAAAGATGGGATACGTGGGCAGGGAGGCTGAAACTCACTGAGCTTGTAGTCCAGCGGGATGGGTATTACGGCGCACAAAGCGCGCGTCTCAAACAATAGGCAGGGCGGCGTGGCATGCCTGCAAAATCCGAGAAAACGCGCGCTGGTGGCATGTTGAGAGCCCTGGCAAAGATGGGATACGTGGGCAGGGAGGCTGAAACTCACTGAGCTTGTAGTCCAGCGGGATGGGTATTACGGCGCACAAAGCGCGCGTCTCAAACAATAGGCAGGGCGGCGTGGCATGCCTGCAAAATCCGAGAAAACGCGCGCTGGTGGCATGTTCAGAGCCCTGGCAAAGATCGGATACGTGGGCAGGGAAGCTGAAACTCACTGAGCTTGTAGTCCAGTGGTATGGGTATTACGGCGCACAAAGCGCGCGTCTCAAACAATAGGCACGGCCGCGTGGCATGCCTGCAAAATCCGAGAAAACGCGCGCTGGTGGCATGTTGAGAGCCCTGGCAAAGATGGGATACGTGGGCAGGGAGGCTGAAACTCACTGAGCTTGTAGTCCAGCGGGATGGGTATTACGGCGCACAAAGCACGCGTCTCAAACAATAGGCAGGGCGGCGTGGCATGCCTGCAAAATCCGAGAAAACGCGCGCTGGTGGCATGTTCAGAGCCCTGGCAAAGATCGGATACGTGGGCAGGGACGCTGAAACTCACTGAGCTTGTAGTCCAGCGGGATGGGTATTACGGCGCACAAAGCGCGCGTCTCAAACAATAGGCACGGCCGCGTGGCATGCCTGCAAAATCCGAGAAAACGCGCGCTGGTGGCATGTTGAGAGCCCTGGCAAAGATGGGATACGTGGGCAGGGAGGCTGAAACTCACTGAGCTTGTAGTCCAGCGGGATGGGTATTACGGCGCAAAAAGCGCGCGTCTCAAACAATAGGCACGGCCGCGTGGCATGCCTGCAAAATCCGAGAAAACGCGCGCTGGTGGCATGTTGAGAGCCCTGGCAAAGATGGGATACGTGGGCAGGGAGCCTGAAACTCACTGAGCTTGTAGTCCAGCGGGATGGGTATTACGGCGCACAAAGCGCGCGTCTCAAACAATAGGCAGGGCGGCGTGGCATGCTTGCAAAATCCGAGAAAACGCGCGCTGGTGGCATATTCAGAGCCCTGGCAAAGATCGGATACGTGGGCAGGGAAGCTGAAACTCACTGAGCTTGTAGTCCAGCGGGATGGGTATTACGGCGCACAAAGCGCGCGTCTCAAACAATAGGCACGGCCGCGTGGCATGCCTGCAAAATCCGAGAAAACGCGCGCTGGTGGCATGTTGAGAGCCCTGGCAAAGATGGGATACGTGGGCAGGGAGGCTGAAACTCACTGAGCTTGTAGTCCAGCGGGATGGGTATTACGGCGCACAAAGCGCGCGTCTCAAACAATAGGCAGGGCGGCGTGGCATGCCTGCAAAATCCGAGAAAACGCGCGCTGGTGGCATGTTCAGAGCCCTGGCAAAGATCGGATACGTGGGCAGGGAAGGTGAAACTCACTGAGCTTGTAGTCCAGTGGGATGGGTATTACGGCGCACAAAGCGCGCGTCTCAAACAATAGGCACGGCCGCGTGGCATGCCTGCAAAATCCGAGAAAACGCGCGCTGGTGGCATGTTGAGAGCCCTGGCAAAGATGGGATACGTGGGAAGGGAGGCTGAAACACACTGAGCTTGTAGTCCAGCGGGATGGGTATTACGGCGCACAAAGCGCGCGTCTCAAACAATAGGCAGGGCGGCGTGGCATGCCTACAAAATCCGAGAAAACGCGCGCTGGTGGCATGTTCAGAGCCCTGGCAAAGATCGGATACGTGGGCAGGGAAGCTGAAACTCACTGAGCTTGTAGTCCAGCGGAATGGGTATTACGGCGCACAAAGCGCGCGTCTCCAACAATAGGCACGGCCGCGTGGCATGCCTGCAAAATCCGAGAAAACGCGCGCTGGTGGCATGCTGAGAGCCCTGGCAAAGATGGGATACGTGGGCAGGGAGGCTGAAACTCACTGAGCTTGTAGTCCAGCGGGATGGGTATTACGGCGCACAAAGCGCGCGTCTCAAACAATAGGCAGGGCGGCGTGGCATGCCTGCAAAATCCGAGAAAACGCGCGCTGGTGGCATGTTCAGAGCCCTGGCAAAGATCGGATACGTGGGCAGGGAAGCTGAAACTCACTGAGCTTGTAGTCCAGCGGGATGGGTATTACGGCGCACAAAGCGCGCGTCTCAAACAATAGGCACGGCCGCGTGGCATGCCTGCAAAATCCGAGAAAACGCGCGCTGGTGGCATGTTGAGAGCCCTGGCAAAGATGGGATACGTGGGCAGGGAGGCTGAAACTCACTGAGCTTGTAGTCCAGCGGGATGGGTATTACGGCGCACAAAGCGCGCGTCTCAAACAATAGGCAGGGCGGCGTGGCATGCCTGCAAAATCCGAGAAAACGCGCGCTGGTGGCATGTTCAGAGCCCTGGCAAAGATCGGATACGTGGGCAGGGAAGCTGAAACTCACTGAGCTTGTAGTCCAGCGGGATGGGTATTACCGCGCACAAAGCGCGCGTCTCAAACAATAGGCACGGCCGCGTGGCATGCCTGCAAAATCCGAGAAAACGCGCGCTGGTGGCATGTTGAGAGCCCTGGCAAAGATGGGATACGTGGGCAGGGAGGCTGAAACTCACTGAGCTTGTAGTCCAGCGGGATGGGTATTACGGCGCACAAAGCGCGCGTCTCAAACAATAGGCAGGGCGGCGTGGCATGCCTGCAAAATCCGAGAAAACGCGCGCTGGTGGCATGTTCAGAGCCCTGGCAAAGATCGGATACGTGGGCAGGGAAGCTGAAACTCACTGAGCTTGTAGTCCAGCGGGATGGGTATTACGGCGCACAAAGCGCGCGTCTCAAACAATAGGCACGGCCGCGTGGCATGCCTGCAAAATCCGAGAAAACGCGCGCTGGTGGCATGTTGAGAGCCCTGGCAAAGATGGGATACGTGGGCAGGGAGGCTGAAACTCACTGAGCTTGTAGTCCAGCGGGATGGGTATTACGGCGCACAAAGCGCGCGTCTCAAACAATAGGCAGGGCGGCGTGGCATGCCTGCAAAATCCGAGAAAACGCGCTTGTGGCATGTTCAGAGCCCTGGCAGAGATCGGATACGTGGGCAGGGAAGCTGAAACTCACTGAGCTTGTAGTCCAGCGGGATGGGTATTACGGCGCACAAGGCGCGCGTCTCAAACAATAGGCACGGCCGCGTGGCATGCCTGCAAAATCCGAGAAAACGCGCGCTGGTGGCATGTTGAGAGCCCTGGCAAAGATGGGATACGTGGGCAGGGAGGCTGAAACTCACTGAGCTTGTAGTCCAGCGGGATGGGTATTACGGCGCACAAAGCGCGCGTCTCAAACAATAGGCAGGGCGGCGTGGCATGCCTGCAAAATCCGAGAAAACGCGCGCTGGTGGCATGTTCAGAGCCCTGGCAAAGATCGGATACGTGGGCAGGGAAGCTGAAACTCACTGAGCTTGTAGTCCAGCGGGATGGGTATTACCGCGCACAAAGCGCGCGTCTCAAACAATAGGCACGGCCGCGTGGCATGCCTGCAAAATCCGAGAAAACGCGCGCTGGTGGCATGTTGAGAGCCCTGGCAAAGATGGGATACGTGGGCAGGGAGGCTGAAACTCACTGAGCTTGTAGTCCAGCGGGATGGGTATTACGGCGCACAAAGCGCGCGTCTCAAACAATAGGCAGGGCGGCGTGGCATGCCTGCAAAATCCGAGAAAACGCGCGCTGGTGGCATGTTCAGAGCCCTGGCAAAGATCGGATACGTGGGCAGGGAAGCTGAAACTCACTGAGCTTGTAGTCCAGCGGGATGGGTATTACGGCGCACAAAGCGCGCGTCTCAAACAATAGGCACGGCCGCGTGGCATGCCTGCAAAATCCGAGAAAACGCGCGCTGGTGGCATGTTGAGAGCCCTGGCAAAGATGGGATACGTGGGCAGGGAGGCTGAAACTCACTGAGCTTGTAGTCCAGCGGGATGGGTATTACGGCGCACAAAGCGCGCGTCTCAAACAATAGGCAGGGCGGCGTGGCATGCCTGCAAAATCCGAGAAAACGCGCGCTGGTGGCATGTTCAGAGCCCTGGCAAAGATCGGATACGTGGGCAGGGAAGCTGAAACTCACTGAGCTTGTAGTCCAGCGGGATGGGTATTACGGCGCACAAAGCGCGCGTCTCAAACAATAGGCACGGCCGCGTGGCATGCCTGCAAAATCCGAGAAAACGCGCGCTGGTGGCATGTTGAGAGCCCTGGCAAAGATGGGATACGTGGGCAGGGAGGCTGAAACTCACTGAGCTTGTAGTCCAGCGGGATGGGTATTACGGCGCACAAAGCGCGCGTCTCAAACAATAGGCAGGGCGGCGTGGCATGCCTGCAAAATCCGAGAAAACGCGCGCTGGTGGCATGTTCAGAGCCCTGGCAAAGATCGGATACGTGGGCAGGGAAGCTGAAACTCACTGAGCTTGTAGTCCAGCGGGATGGGTATTACGGCGCACAAAGCGCGCGTCTCAAACAATAGGCACGGCCGCGTGGCATGCCTGCAAAATCCGAGAAAACGCGCGCTGGTGGCATGTTGAGAGCCCTGGCAAAGATGGGATACGTGGGCAGGGAGGCTGAAACTCACTGAGCTTGTAGTCCAGCGGGATGGGTATTACGGCGCACAAAGCGCGCGTCTCAAACAATAGGCAGGGCGGCGTGGCATGCCTGCAAAATCCGAGAAAACGCGCGCTGGTGGCATGTTCAGAGCCCTGGCAAAGATCGGACGCGTGGGCAGGGAAGCTGAAACTCACTGAGCTTGTAGTCCAGCGGGATGGGTATTACGGCGCACAAAGCGCGCGTCTCAAACAATAGGCACGGCCGCGTGGCATGCCTGCAAAATCCGAGAAAACGCGCGCTGGTGGCATGTTGAGAGCCCTGGCAAAGATGGCATACGTGTGCAGGGAGGCTGAAACTCACTGAGCTTGTAGTCCAGCGGGATGGGTATTACGGCGCACAAAGCGCGCGTCTCAAACAATAGGCAGGGCGGCGTGGCATGCCTGCAAAATCCGAGAAAACGCGCGCTGGTGGCATGTTCAGAGCCCTGGCAAAGATCGGATACGTGGGCAGGGAAGCTGAAACTCACTGAGCTTGTAGTCCAGCGGGATGGGTATTACGGCGCACAAAGCGCGCGTCTCAAACAATAGGCACGGCCGCGTGGCATGCCTGCAAAATCCGAGAAAACGCGCGCTGGTGGCATGTTGAGAGCCCTGGCAAAGATGGGATACGTGGGCAGGGAGGCTGAAACTCACTGAGCTTGTAGTCCAGCGGGATGGGTATTACGGCGCACAAAGCGCGCGTCTCAAACAATAGGCAGGGCGGCGTGGCATGCCTGCAAAATCCGAGAAAACGCGCGCTGGTGGCATGTTCAGAGCCCTGGCAAAGATCGGATACGTGGGCAGGGAAGCTGAAACTCACTGAGCTTGTAGTCCAGCGGGATGGGTATTACGGCGCACAAAGCGCGCGTCTCAAACAATAGGCACGGCCGCGTGGCATGCCTGCAAAATCCGAGAAAACGCGCGCTGGTGGCATGTTGAGAGCCCTGGCAAAGATGGGATACGTGGGCAGGGAGGCTGAAACTCACTGAGCTTGTAGTCCAGCGGGATGGGTATTACGGCGCACAAAGCGCGCGTCTTAAACAATAGGCAGGGCGGCGTGGCATGCCTGCAAAATCCGAGAAAACGCGCGCTGGTGGCATGTTCAGAGCCCTGGCAAAGATCGGATACGTGGGCAGGGAAGCTGAAACTCACTGAGCTTGTATTCCAGCGGGATGGGTATTACGGCGCACAAAGCGCGCGTCTCAAACAATAGGCACGGCCGCGTGGCATGCCTGCAAAATCCGAGAAAACGCGCGCTGGTGGCATGTTGAGAGCCCTGGCAAAGATGGGATACGTGGGCAGGGAGGCTGAAACTCACTGAGCTTGTAGTCCAGCGGGATGGGTATTACGGCGCACAAAGCGCGCGTCTCAAACAATAGGCAGGGCGGCGTGGCATGCCTGCAAAATCCGAGAAAACGCGCGCTGGTGGCATGTTCAGAGCCCTGGCAAAGATCGGATACGTGGGCAGGGAAGCTGAAACTCACTGAGCTTGTAGTCCAGCGGGATGGGTATTACGGCGCACAAAGCGCGCGTCTCAAACAATAGGCACGGCCGCGTGGCATGCCTGCAAAATCCGAGAAAACGCGCGCTGGTGGCATGTTGAGAGCCCTGGCAAAGATGGGATACGTGGGCAGGGAGGCTGAAACTCACTGAGCTTGTAGTCCAGCGGGATGGGTATTACGGCGCACAAAGCGCGCGTCTCAAACAATAGGCAGGGCGGCGTGGCATGCCTGCAAAATCCGAGAAAACGCGCGCTGGTGGCATGTTCAGAGCCCTGGCAAAGATCGGATACGTGGGCAGGGAAGCTGAAACTCACTGAGCTTGTAGTCCAGCGGGATGGGTATTACGGCGCACAAAGCGCGCGTCTCAAACAATAGGCACGGCCGCGTGGCATGCCTGCAAAATCCGAGAAAACGCGCGCTGGTGGCATGTTGAGAGCCCTGGCAAAGATGGGATACGTGGGCAGGGAGGCTGAAACTCACTGAGCTTGTAGTCCAGCGGGATGGGTATTACGGCGCACAAAGCGCGCGTCTCAAACAATAGGCAGGGCGGCGTGGCATGCCTGCAAAATCCGAGAAAACGCGCGCTGACGGCATGTTCAGAGCCCTGGCAAAGATCGGATACGTGGGCAGGGAAGCTGAAACTCACTGAGTTTGTAGTCCAGCGGGATGGGTATTACGGCGCACAAAGCGCGCGTCTCAAACAATAGGCACGGCCGCGTGGCATGCCTGCAAAATCCGAGAAAACGCGCGCTGGTGGCATGTTGAGAGCCCTGGCAAAGATGGGATACGTGGGCAGGGAGGCTGAAACTCACTGAGCTTGTAGTCCAACGGGATGGGTATTACGGCGCACAAAGCGCGCGTCTCAAACAATAGGCAGGGCGGCGTGGCATGCCTGCAAAATCCGAGAAAACGCGCGCTGGTGGCATGTTCAGAGCCCTGGCAAAGATCGGATACGTGGGCAGGGAAGCTGAAACTCACTGAGCTTGTATTCCAGCGGGATGGGTATTACGGCGCACAAAGCGCGCGTCTCAAACAATAGGCACGGCCGCGTGGCATGCCTGCAAAATCCGAGAAAACGCGCGCTGGTGGCATGTTGAGAGCCCTGGCAAAGATGGGATACGTGGGCAGGGAGGCTGAAACTCACTGAGCTTGTAGTCCAGCGGGATGGGTATTACGGCGCACAAAGCGCGCGTCTCAAACAATAGGCAGGGCGGCGTGGCATGCCTGCAAAATCCGAGAAAACGCGCGCTGGTGGCATGTTCAGAGCCCTGGCAAAGATCGGATACGTGGGCAGGGAAGCTGAAACTCACTGAGCTTGTAGTCCAGCGGGATGGGTATTACGGCGCACAAAGCGCGCGTCTCAAACAATAGGCACGGCCGCGTGGCATGCCTGCAAAATCCGAGAAAACGCGCGCTGGTGGCATGTTGAGAGCCCTGGCAAAGATGGGATACGTGGGCAGGGAGGCTGAAACTCACTGAGCTTGTAGTCCAGCGGGATGGGTATTACGGCGCACAAAGCGCGCGTCTCAAACAATAGGCAGGGCGGCGTGGCATGCCTGCAAAATCCGAGAAAACGCGCGCTGGTGGCATGTTCAGAGCCCTGGCAAAGATCGGATACGTGGGCAGGGAAGCTGAAACTCACTGAGCTTGTAGTCCAGCGGGATGGGTATTACGGCGCACAAAGCGCGCGTCTCAAACAATAGGCACGGCCGCGTGGCATGCCTGCAAAATCCGAGAAAACGCGCGCTGGTGGCATGTTGAGAGCCCTGGCAAAGATGGGATACGTGGGCAGGGAGGCTGAAACTCACTGAGCTTGTAGTCCAGCGGGATGGGTATTACGGCGCACAAAGCGCGCGTCTCAAACAATAGGCAGGGCGGCGTGGCATGCCTGCAAAATCCGAGAAAACGCGCGCTGGTGGCATGTTCAGAGCCCTGGCAAAGATCGGATACGTGGGCAGGGAAGCTGAAACTCACTGAGCTTGTAGTCCATCGAGATGGGTATTACGGCGCACAAAGCGCGCGTCTCAAACAATAGGCAGGGCGGCGTGGCATGCCTGCAAAATCCGAGAAAACGCGCGCTGGTGGCATGTTCAGAGCCCTGGCAAAGATCGGATACGTGGGCAGGGAAGCTGAAACTCACTGAGCTTGTATTCCAGCGGGATGGGTATTACGGCGCACAAAGCGCGCGTCTCAAACAATAGGCACGGCCGCGTGGCATGCCTGCAAAATCCGAGAAAACGCGCGCTGGTGGCATGTTGAGAGCCCTGGCAAAGATGGGATACGTGGGCAGGGAGGCTGAAACTCACTGAGCTTGTAGTCCAGCGGGATGGGTATTACGGCGCACAAAGCGCGCGTCTCAAACAATAGGCAGGGCGGCGTGGCATGCCTGCAAAATCCGAGAAAACGCGCGCTGGTGGCATGTTCAGAGCCCTGGCAAAGATCGGATACGTGGGCAGGGAAGCTGAAACTCACTGAGCTTGTAGTCCAGCGGGATGGGTATTACGGCGCACAAAGCGCGCGTCTCAAACAATAGGCACGGCCGCGTGGCATGCCTGCAAAATCCGAGAAAACGCGCGCTGGTGGCATGTTGAGAGCCCTGGCAAAGATGGGATACGTGGGCAGGGAGGCTGAAACTCACTGAGCTTGTAGTCCAGCGGGATGGGTATTACGGCGCACAAAGCGCGCGTCTCAAACAATAGGCAAGGCGGCGTGGCATGCCTGCAAAATCCGAGAAAACGCGCGCTGGTGGCATGTTCAGAGCCCTGGCAAAGATCGGATACGTGGGCAGGGAAGCTGAAACTCACTGAGCTTGTAGTCCAGCGGGATGGGTATTACGGCGCACAAAGCGCGCGTCTCAAACAATAGGCACGGCCGCGTGGCATGCCTGCAAAATCCGAGAAAACGCGCGCTGGTGGCATGTTGAGAGCCCTGGCAAAGATGGGATACGTGGGCAGGGAGGCTGAAACTCACTGAGCTTGTAGTCCAGCGGGATGGGTATTACGGCGCACAAAGCGCGCGTCTCAAACAATAGGCAGGGCGGCGTGGCATGCCTGCAAAATCCGAGAAAACGCGCGCTGGTGGCATGTTCAGAGCCCTGGCAAAGATCGGATACGTGGGCAGGGAAGCTGAAACTCACTGAGCTTGTAGTCCAGCGGGATGGGTATTACGGCGCACAAAGCGCGCGTCTCAAACAATAGGCACGGCCGCGTGGCATGCCTGCAAAATCCGAGAAAACGCGCGCTGGTGGCATGTTGAGAGCCCTGGCAAAGATGGGATACGTGGGCAGGGAGGCTGAAACTCACTGAGCTTGTAGTCCAGCGGGATGGGTATTACGGCGCACAAAGCGCGCGTCTCAAACAATAGGCAGGGCGGCGTGGCATGCCTGCAAAATCCGAGAAAACGCGCGCTGGTGGCATGTTCAGAGCCCTGGCAAAGATCGGATACGTGGGCAGGGAAGCTGAAACTCACTGAGCTTGTAGTCCAGCGAGATGGGTATTACGGCGCACAAAGCGCGCGTCTCAAACAATAGGCACGGCCGCGTGGCATGCCTGCAAAATCCGAGAAAACGCGCGCTGGTGGCATGTTGAGAGCCCTGGCAAAGATGGGATACGTGGGCAGGGAGGCTGAAACTCACTGAGCTTGTAGTCCAGCGGGATGGGTATTACGGCGCACAAAGCGCGCGTCTCAAACAATAGGCAGGGCGGCGTGGCATGCCTGCCAAATCCGAGAAAACGCGCGCTGGTGGCATGTTCAGAGCCCTGGCAAAGATCGGATACGTGGGCAGGGAAGCTGAAACTCACTGAGCTTGTAGTCCAGCGGAATGGGTATTACGGCGCACAAAGCGCGCGTCTCAAACAATAGGCACGGCCGCGTGGCATGCCTGCAAAATCCGAGAAAACGCGCGCTGGTGGCATGTTGAGAGCCCTGGCAAAGATGGGATACGAGGGCAGGGAGGCTGAAACTCACTGAGCTTGTAGTCCAGCGGGATGGGTATTACGGCGCACAAAGCGCGCGTCTCAAACAATAGGCAGGGCGGCGTGGCATGCCTGCAAAATCCGAGAAAACGCGCGCTGGTGGCATGTTCAGAGCCCTGGCAAAGATCGGATACGTGGGCAGGGAAACTGAAACTCACTGAGCTTGTAGTCCAGCGGGATGGGTATTACGGCGCACAAAGCGCGCGTCTCAAACAATAGGCACGGCCGCGTGGCATGCCTGCAAAATCCGAGAAAACGCGCGCTGGTGGCATGTTGAGAGCCCTGGCAAAGATGGGATACGTGGGCAGGGAGGCTGAAACTCACTGAGCTTTTAGTCCAGCGGGATGGGTATTACGGCGCACAAAGCGCGCGTCTCAAACAATAGGCAGGGCGGCGTGGCATGCCTGCAAAATCCGAGAAAACGCGCGCTGGTGGCATGTTCAGAGCCCTGGCAAAGATCGGATACGTGGGCAGGGAAGCTGAAACTCACTGAGCTTGTAGTCCAGCGGGATGGGTATTACGGCGCACAAAGCGCGCGTCTCAAACAATAGGCACGGCCGCGTGGCATGCCTGCAAAATCCGAGAAAACGCGCGCTGGTGGCATGTTGAGAGCCCTGGCAAAGATGGGATACGTGGGCAGGGAGGCTGAAACTCACTGAGCTTGTAGTCCAGCGGGATGGGTATTACGGCGCACAAAGCGCGCGTCTCAAACAATAGGCAGGGCGGCGTGGCATGCCTGCAAAATCCGAGAAAACGCGCGCTGGTGGCATGTTCAGAGCCCTGGCAAAGATCGGATACGTGGGCAGGGAAGCTGAAACTCACTGAGCTTGTAGTCCAGCGGGATGGGTATTACGGCGCACAAAGCGCGCGTCTCAAACAATAGGCACAGCCGCGTGGCATGCCTGCAAAATCCGAGAAAACGCGCGCTGGTGGCATGTTGAGAGCCCTGGCAAAGATGGGATACGTGGGCAGGGAGGCTGAAACTCACTGAGCTTGTAGTCCAGCGGGATGGGTATTACGGCGCACAAAGCGCGCGTCTCAAACAATAGGCAGGGCGGCGTGGCATGCCTGCAAAATCCGAGAAAACGCGCGCTGGTGGCATGTTCAGAGCCCTGGCAAAGATCGGATACGTGGGCAGGGAAGCTGAAACTCACTGAGCTTGTAGTCCAGCGGGATGGGTATTACGGCGCACAAAGCGCGCGTCTCAAACAATAGGCACGGCCGCGTGGCATGCCTGCAAAATCCGAGAAAACGCGCGCTGGTGGCATGTTGAGAGCCCTGGCAAAGATGGGATACGTGGGCAGGGAGGATGAAACTCACTGAGCTTGTAGTCCAGCGGGATGGGTATTACGGCGCACAAAGCGCGCGTCTCAAACAATAGGCAGGGCGGCGTGGCATGCCTGCAAAATCCGAGAAAACGCGCGCTGGTGGCATGTTCAGAGCCCTGGCAAAGATCGGATACGTGGGCAGGGAAGCTGAAACTCACTGAGCTTGTAGTCCAGCGGGATGGGTATTACGGCGCACAAAGCGCGCGTCTCAAACAATAGGCACGGCCGCGTGGCATGCCTGCAAAATCCGAGAAAACGCGCGCTGGTGGCATGTTGAGAGCCCTGGCAAAGATGGGATACGTGGGCAGGGAGGCTGAAACTCACTGAGCTTGTAGTCCATCGGGATGGGTATTACGGCGCACAAAGCGCGCGTCTCAAACAATAGGCAGGGCGGCGTGGCATGCCTGCAAAATCCGAGAAAACGCGCGCTGGTGGCATGTTCAGAGCCCTGGCAAAGATCGGATACGTGGGAAGGGAAGCTGAAACTCACTGAGCTTGTAGTCCAGCGGGATGGGTATTACGGCGCACAAAGCGCGCGTCTCAAACAATAGGCACGGCCGCGTGGCATGCCTGCAAAATCCGAGAAAACGCGCGCTGGTGGCATGTTGAGAGCCCTGGCAAAGATGGGATACGTGGGCAGAGAGGCTGAAACTCACTGAGCTTGTAGTCCAGCGGGATGGGTATTACGGCGCACAAAGCGCGCGTCTCAAACAATAGGCAGGGCGGCGTGGCATGCCTGCAAAATCCGAGAAAACGCGCGCTGGTGGCATGTTCAGAGCCCTGGCAAAGATCGGATACGTGGGCAGGGAAGCTGAAACTCACTGAGCTTGTAGTCCAGCGGGATGGGTATTACGGCGCACAAAGCGCGCGTCTCAAACAATAGGCACGGCCGCGTGGCATGCCTGCAAAATCCGAGAAAACGCGCGCTGGTGGCATGTTGAGAGCCCTGGCAAAGATGGGATACGTGGGCAGGGAGGCTGAAACTCACTGAGCTTGTAGTCCAGCGGGATGGGTATTACGGCGCACAAAGCGCGCGTCTCAAACAATAGGCAGGGCGGCGTGGCATGCCTGCAAAATCCGAGAAAACGCGCGCTGGTGGCATGTTCAGAGCCCTGGCAAAGATCGGATACGTGGGCAGGGAAGCTGAAACTCACTGAGCTTGTAGTCCAGCGGGATGGGTATTACGGCGCACAAAGCGCGCGTCTCAAACAATAGGCACGGCCGCGTGGCATGCCTGCAAAATCCGAGAAAACGCGCGCTGGTGGCATGTTGAGAGCCCTGGCAAAGATGGGATACGTGGGCAGGGAGGCTGAAACTCACTGAGCTTGTAGTCCAGCGGCATGGGTATTACGGCGCACAAAGCGCGCGTCTCAAACAATAGGCAGGGCGGCGTGGCATGCCTGCAAAATCCGAGAAAACGCGCGCTGGTGGCATGTTCAGAGCCCTGGCAAAGATCGGATACGTGGGCAGGGAAGCTGAAACTCACTGAGCTTGTAGTCCAGCGGGATGGGTATTACGGCGCACAAAGCGCGCGTCTCAAACAATAGGCACGGCCGCGTGGCATGCCTGCAAAATCCGAGAAAACGCGCGCTGGTGGCATGTTGAGAGCCCTGGCAAAGATGGGATACGTGGGCAGGGAGGCTGAAACTCACTGAGCTTGTAGTCCAGCGGGATGGGTATTACGGCGCACAAAGCGCGCGTCTCAAACAATAGGCAGGGCGGCGTGGCATGCCTGCAAAATCCGAGAAAACGCGCGCTGGTGGCATGTTCAGAGCCCTGGCAAAGATCGGATACGTGGGCAGGGAAGCTGAAACTCACTGAGCTTGTAGTCCAGCGGGATGGGTATTACGGCGCACAAAGCGCGCGTCTCAAACAATAGGCACGGCCGCGTGGCATGCCTGCAAAATCCGAGAAAACGCGCGCTGGTGGCATGTTGAGAGCCCTGGCAAAGATGGGATACGTGCGCAGGGAGGCTGAAACTCACTGAGCTTGTAGTCCAGCGGGATGGGTATTACGGCGCACAAAGCGCGCGTCTCAAACAATAGGCAGGGCGGCGTGGCATGCCTGCAAAATCCGAGAGAACGCGCGCTGATGGCATGTTCAGAGCCCTGGCAAAGATCGGATACGTGGGCAGGGAAGCTGAAACTCACTGAGCTTGTAGTCCAGCGGGATGGGTATTACGGCGCACAAAGCGCGCGTCTCAAACAATAGGCACGGCCGCGTGGCATGCCTGCAAAATCCGAGAAAACGCGCGCTGGTGGCATGTTGAGAGCCCTGGCAAAGATGGGATACGTGGGTAGGGAGGCTGAAACTCACTGAGCTTGTAGTCCAGCGGCATGGGTATTACGGCGCACAAAGCGCGCGTCTCAAACAATAGGCAGGGCGGCGTGGCATGCCTGCAAAATCCGAGAAAACGCGCGCTGGTGGCATGTTCAGAGCCCTGGCAAGGATCGGATACGTGGGCAGGGAAGCTGAAACTCACTGAGCTTGTAGTCCAGCGGGATGGGTATTACGGCGCACAAAGCGCGCGTCTCAAACAATAGGCACGGCCGCGTGGCATGCCTGCAAAATCCGAGAAAACGCGCGCTGGTGGCATGTTGAGAGCCCTGGCAAAGATGGGATACGTGGGCAGGGAGGCTGAAACTCACTGAGCTTGTAGTCCAGCGGGATGGGTATTACGGCGCACAAAGCGCGCGTCTCAAACAATAGGCAGGGCGGCGTGGCATGCCTGCAAAATCCGAGAAAACGCGCGCTGGTGGCATGTTCAGAGCCCTGGCAAAGATCGGATACGTGGGCAGGGAAGCTGAAACTCACTGAGCTTGTAGTCCAGCGGGATGGGTATTACGGCGCACAAAGCGCGCGTCTCAAACAATAGGCACGGCCGCGTGGCATGCCTGCAAAATCCGAGAAAACGCGCGCTGGTGGCATGTTGAGAGCCCTGGCAAAGATGGGATACGTGGGCAGGGAGGCTGAAACTCACTGAGCTTGTAGTCCAGCGAGATGGGTATTACGGCGCACAAAGCGCGCGTCTCAAACAATAGGCAGGGCGGCGTGGCATGCCTGCAAAATCCGAGAAAACGCGCGCTGGTGGCATGTTCAGAGCCCTGGCAAAGATCGGATACGTGGGCAGGGAAGCTGAAACTCACTGAGCTTGTAGTCCAGCGGGATGGGTATTACGGCGCACAAAGCGCGCGTCTCAAACAATAGGCACGGCCGCGTGGCATGCCTGCAAAATCCGAGAAAACGCGCGCTGGTGGCATGTTGAGAGCCCTGGCAAAGATGGGATACGTGGGCAGGGAGGCTGAAACTCACTGAGCTTGTAGTCCAGCGGGATGGGTATTACGGCGCACAAAGCGCGCGTCTCAAACAATAGGCAGGGCGGCGTGGCATGCCTACAAAATCCGAGAAAACGCGCGCTGGTGGCATGTTCAGAGCCCTGGCAAAGATCGGATACGTGGGCAGGGAGGCTGAAACTCACTGAGCTTGTATTCCAGCGGGATGGGTATTACGGCGCACAAAGCGCGCGTCTCAAACAATAGGCACGGCCGCGTGGCATGCCTGCAAAATCCGAGAAAACGCGCGCTGGTGGCATGTTGAGAGCCCTGGCAAAGATGGGATACGTGGGCAGGGAGGCTGAAACTCACTGAGCTTGTAGTCCAGCGGGATGGGTATTACGGCGCACAAAGCGCGCGTCTCAAACAATAGGCAGGGCGGCGTGGCATGCCTGCAAAATCCGAGAAAACGCGCGCTGGTGGCATGTTCAGAGCCCTGGCAAAGATCGGATACGTGGGCAGGGAAGCTGAAACTCACTGAGCTTGTAGTCCAGCGGGATGGGTATTACGGCGCACAAAGCGCGCGTCTCAAACAATAGGCACGGCCGCGTGGCATGCCTGCAAAATCCGAGAAAACGCGCGCTGGTGGCATGTTGAGAGCCCTGGCAAAGATGGGATACGTGGGCAGGGAGGCTGAAACTCACTCAGCTTGTAGTCCAGCGGGATGGGTATTACGGCGCACAAAGCGCGCGTCTCAAACAATAGGCAGGGCGGCGTGGCATGCCTGCAAAATCCGAGAAAACGCGCGCTGGTGGCATGTTCAGAGCCCTGGCAAAGATCGGATACGTGGGCAGGGAAGCTGAAACTCACTGAGCTTGTAGTCCAGCGGGATGGGTATTACGGCGCACAAAGCGCGCGTCTCAAACAATAGGCACGGCCGCGTGGCATGCCTGCAAAATCCGAGAAAACGCGCGCTGGTGGCATGTTGAGAGCCCTGGCAAAGATGGGATACGTGGGCAGGGAGGCTGAAACTCACTGAGCTTGTAGTCCAGCGGGATGGGTATTACGGCGCACAAAGCGCGCGTCTCAAACAATAGGCAGGGCGGCGTGGCATGCCTGCAAAATCCGAGAAAACGCGCGCTGGTGGCATGTTCAGAGCCCTGGCAAAGATCGGATACGTGGGCAGGGAAGCTGAAACTCACTGAGCTTGTAGTCCAGCGGGATGGGTATTACGGCGCACAAAGCGCGCGTCTCAAACAATAGGCACGGCCGCGTGGCATGCCTGCAAAATCCGAGAAAACGCGCGCTGGTGGCATGTTGAGAGCCCTGGCAAAGATGGGATACGTGGGCAGGGAGGCTGAAACTCACTGAGCTTGTAGTCCATCGGGATGGGTATTACGGCGCACAAAGCGCGCGTCTCAAACAATAGGCAGTGTGGCGTGGCATGCCTGCAAAATCCGAGAAAACGCGCGCTGGTGGCATGTTCAGAGCCCTGGCAAAGATCGGATACGTGGGCAGGGAAGCTGAAACTCACTGAGCTTGTAGTCCAGCGGGATGGGTATTACGGCGCACAAA
This sequence comes from Stylophora pistillata, assembly GCF_964205215.1. Lineage (NCBI taxonomy): Eukaryota > Metazoa > Cnidaria > Anthozoa > Scleractinia > Pocilloporidae > Stylophora > Stylophora pistillata. The sequence continues at coordinate 740,147 of NW_028290895.1, forward strand.
GCGCGCGTCTCAAACAATAGGCACGGCCGCGTGGCATGCCTGCAAAATCCGAGAAAACGCGCGCTGGTGGCATGTTGAGAGCCCTGGCAAAGATGGGATACGTGGGCAGGGAGGCTGAAACTCACTGAGCTTGTAGTCCAGCGGTATGGGTATTACGGCGCAAAAAGCGCGCGTCTCAAACAATAGGCAGGGCGGCGTGGCATGCCTGCAAAATCCGAGAAAACGCGCGCTGGTGGCATGTTCAGAGCCCTGGGAAAGATCGGATACGTGGGCAGGGAAGCTGAAACTCACTGAGCTGTTAGTCCAGCGGGATGGGTATTACGGCGCACAAAGCGCGCGTCTCAAACAATAGGCACGGCCGCGTGGCATGCCTGCAAAATCCGAGGAAACGCGCGCTGGTGGCATGTTGAGAGCCCTGGCAAAGATGGGATACGTGGGCAGGGAGGCTGAAACTCACTGAGCTTGTAGTCCAGCGGGATGGGTATTACGGCGCACAAAGCGCGCGTCTCAAACAATAGGCAGGGCGGCGTGGCATGCCTGCAAAATCCGAGAAAACGCGCGCTGGTGGCATGTTCAGAGCCCTGGCAAAGATCGGATACGTGGGCAGGGAAGCTGAAACTCACTGAGCTTGTAGTCCAGCGGGATGGGTATTACGGCGCACAAAGCGCGCGTCTCAAACAATAGGCACGGCCGCGTGGCATGCCTGCAAAATCCGAGAAAACGCGCGCTGGTGGCATGTTGAGAGCCCTGGCAAAGATGGGATACGTGGGCAGGGAGGCTGAAACTCACTGAGCTTGTAGTCCAGCGGGATGGGTATTACGGCGCACAAAGCGCGCGTCTCAAACAATAGGCAGGGCGGCGTGGCATGCCTGCAAAATCCGAGAAAACGCGCGCTGGTGGCATGTTCAGAGCCCTGGCAAAGATCGGATACGTGGGCAGGGAAGCTGAAACTCACTGAGCTTGTAGTGCAGCGGGATGGGTATTACGGCGCACAAAGCGCGCGTCTCAAACAATAGGCACGGCCGCGTGGCATGCCTGCAAAATCCGAGAAAACGCGCGCTGGTGGCATGTTGAGAGCCCTGGCAAAGATGGGATACGTGGGCAGGGAGGCTGAAACTCACTGAGCTTGTAGTCCAGCGGGATGGGTATTACGGCGCACAAAGCGCGCGTCTCAAACAATAGGCAGGGCGGCGTGGCATGCCTGCAAAATCCGAGAAAACGCGCGCTGGTGGCATGTTCAGAGCCCTGGCAAAGATCGGATACGTGGGCAGGGAAGCTGAAACTCACTGAGCTTGTAGTCCAGCGGGATGGGTATTACGGCGCACAAAGCGCGCGTCTCAAACAATAGGCACGGCCGCGTGGCATGCCTGCAAAATCCGAGAAAACGCGCGCTGGTGGCATGTTGAGAGCCCTGGCAAAGATGGGATACGTGGGCAGGGAGGCTGAAACTCACTGAGCTTGTAGTCCAGCGGGATGGGTATTACGGCGCACAAAGCGCGCGTCTCAAACAATAGGCAGGGCGGCGTGGCATGCCTGCAAAATCCGAGAAAACGCGCGCTGGTGGCATGTTCAGAGCCCTGGCAAAGATCGGATACGTGGGCAGGGAAGCTGAAACTCACTGAGCTTGTAGTCCAGCGGGATGGGTATTACGGCGCACAAAGCGCGCGTCTCAAACAATAGGCAGGGCGGCGTGGCATGCCTGCAAAATCCGAGAAAACGCGCGCTGGTGGCATGTTCAGAGCCCTGGCAAAGATCGGATACGTGGGCAGGGAAGCTGAAACTCACTGAGCTTGTAGTCCAGCGGGATGGGTATTACGGCGCACAAAGCGCGCGTCTCAAACAATAGGCACGGCCGCGTGGCATGCCTGCAAAATCCGAGAAAACGCGCGCTGGTGGCATGTTGAGAGCCCTGGCAAAGATGGGATACGTGGGCAGGGAGGCTGAAACTCACTGAGCTTGTAGTCCGGCGGGATGGGTATTACGGCGCACAAAGCGCGCGTCTCAAACAATAGGCAGGGCGGCGTGGCATGCCTGCAAAATCCGAGAAAACGCGCGCTGGTGGCATGTTCAGAGCCCTGGCAAAGATCGGATACGTGGGCAGGGAAGCTGAAACTCACTGAGCTTGTAGTCCAGCGGGATGGGTATTACGGCGCACAAAGCGCGCGTCTCAAACAATAGGCACGGCCGCGTGGCATGCCTGCAAAATCCGAGAAAACGCGCGCTGGTGGCATGTTGAGAGCCCTGGCAAAGATGGGATACGTGGGCAGGGAGGCTGAAACTCACTGAGCTTGTAGTCCAGCGGGATGGGTATTACGGCGCACAAAGCGCGCGTCTCAAACAATAGGCAGGGCGGCGTGGCATGCCTGCAAAATCCGAGAAAACGCGCGCTGGTGGCATGTTCAGAGCCCTGGCAAAGATCGGATACGTGGGCAGGGAAGCTGAAACTCACTGAGCTTGTAGTCCAGCGGGATGGGTATTACGGCGCACAAAGCGCGCGTCTCAAACAATAGGCACGGCCGCGTGGCATGCCTGCAAAATCCGAGAAAACGCGCGCTGGTGGCATGTTGAGAGCCCTGGCAAAGATGGGATACGTGGGCAGGGAGGCTGAAACTCACTGAGCTTGTAGTCCAGCGGGATGGGTATTACGGCGCACAAAGCGCGCGTCTCAAACAATAGGCAGGGCGGCGTGGCATGCCTGCAAAATCCGAGAAAACGCGCGCTGGTGGCATGTTCAGAGCCCTGGCAAAGATCGGATACGTGGGCAGGGAAGCTGAAACTCACTGAGCTTGTAGTCCAGCGGGATGGGTATTACGGCGCACAAAGCGCGCGTCTCAAACAATAGGCACGGCCGCGTGGCATGCCTGCAAAATCCGAGAAAACGCGCGCTGGTGGCATGTTGAGAGCCCTGGCAAAGATGGGATACGTGGGCAGGGAGGCTGAAACTCACTGAGCTTGTAGTCCAGCGGAATGGGTATTACGGCGCACAAAGCGCGCGTCTCAAACAATAGGCAGGGCGGCGTGGCATGCCTGCAAAATCCGAGAAAACGCGCGCTGGTGGCATGTTCAGAGCCCTGGCAAAGATCGGATACGTGGGCAGGGAAGCTGAAACTCACTGAGCTTGTAGTCCAGCGGGATGGGTATTACGGCGCACAAAGCGCGCGTCTCAAACAATAGGCACGGCCGCGTGGCATGCCTGCAAAATCCGAGAAAACGCAAGCTGGTGGCATGTTGAGAGCCCTGGCAAAGATGGGATACGTGGGCAGGGACGCTGAAACTCCCTGAGCTTGTAGTCCAGCGGGATGGGTATTACGGCGCACAAAGCGCGCGTCTCAAACAATAGGCAGGGCGGCGTGGCATGCCTGCAAAATCCGAGAAAACGCGCGCTGGTGGCATGTTCAGAGCCCTGGCAAAGATCGGATACGTGGGCAGGGAGACTGAAACTCCCTGAGCTTGTAGTCCAGCGGGATGGGTATTACGGCGCACAAAGCGCGCGTCTCAAACAATAGGCACGGCCGCGTGGCATGCCTGCAAAATCCGAGAAAACGCGCGCTGGTGGCATGTTGAGAGCCCTGGCAAAGATGGGATACGTGGGCAGGGAGGCTGAAACTCACTGAGCTTGTAGTCCAGCGGGATGGGTATTACGGCGCACAAAGCGCGCGTCTCAAACAATAGGCAGGGCGGCGTGGCATGCCTGCAAAATCCGAGAAAACGCGCGCTGGTGGCATGTTCAGAGCCCTGGCAAAGATCGGATACGTGGGCAGGGAGGCTGAAACTCACTGAGCTTGTAGTCCAGCGGGATGGGTATTACGGCGCACAAAGCGCGCGTCTCAAACAATAGGCAGGGCGGCGTGGCATGCCTGCAAAATCCGAGAAAACGCGCGCTGGTGGCATGTTCAGAGCCCTGGCAAAGATCGGATACGTGGGCAGGGAAGCTGAAACTCACTGAGCTTGTAGTCCAGCGGGATGGGTATTACGGCGCACAAAGCGCGCGTCTCAAACAATAGGCACGGCCGCGTGGCATGCCTGCAAAATCCGAGAAAACGCGCGCTGGTGGCATGTTGAGAGCCCTGGCAAAGATGGGATACGTGGGCAGGGAGGCTGAAACTCACTGAGCTTGTAGTCCAGCGGGATGGGTATTACGGCGCACAAAGCGCGCGTCTCAAACAATAGGCAGGGCGGCGTGGCATGCCTGCAAAATCCGAGAAAACGCGCGCTGGTGGCATGTTCCGAGCCCTGGCAAAGATCGGATACGTGGGCAGGGAAGCTGAAACTCACTGAGCTTGTAGTCCAGCGGGATGGGTATTACGGCGCACAAAGCGCGCGTCTCAAACAATAGGCACGGCCGCGTGGCATGCCTGCAAAATCCGAGAAAACGCGCGCTGGTGGCATGTTGAGAGCCCTGGCAAAGATGGGATACGTCGGCAGGGAGGCTGAAACTCACTGAGCTTGTAGTCCAGCGGGATGGGTATTACGGCGCACAAAGCGCGCGTCTCAAACAATAGGCAGGGCGGCGTGGCATGCCTGCAAAATCCGAGAAAACGCGCGCTGGTGGCATGTTCCGAGCCCTGGCAAAGATCGGATACGTGGGCAGGGAAGCTGAAACTCACTGAGCTTGTAGTCCAGCGGGATGGGTATTACGGCGCACAAAGCGCGCGTCTCAAACAATAGGCACGGCCGCGTGGCATGCCTGCAAAATCCGAGAAAACGCGCGCTGGTGGCATGTTGAGAGCCCTGGCAAAGATGGGATACGTGGGCAGGGAGGCTGAAACTCACTGAGCTTGTAGTCCAGCGGGATGGGTATTACGGCGCACAAAGCGCGCGTCTCAAACAATAGGCAGGGCGGCGTGGCATGCCTGCAAAATCCGAGAAAACGCGCGCTGGTGGCATGTTCAGAGCCCTGGCAAAGATCGGATACGTGGGCAGGGAAGCTGAAACTCACTGAGCTTGTAGTCCAGCGGGATGGGTATTACGGCGCACAAAGCGCGCGTCTCAAACAATAGGCACGGCCGCGTGGCATGCCTGCAAAATCCGAGAAAACGCGCGCTGGTGGCATGTTGAGAGCCCTGGCAAAGATGGGATACGTGGGCAGGGAGGCTGAAACTCACTGAGCTTGTAGTCCAGCGGGATGGGTATTACGGCGCACAAAGCGCGCGTCTCAAACAATAGGCAGGGCGGCGTGGCATGCCTGCAAAATCCGAGAAAACGCGCGCTGGTGGCATGTTCAGAGCCCTGGCAAAGATCGGATACGTGGGCAGGGAAGCTGAAACTCACTGAGCTTGTAGTCCAGCGGGATGGGTATTACGGCGCACAAAGCGCGCGTCTCAAACAATAGGCACGGCCGCGTGGCATGCCTGCAAAATCCGAGAAAACGCGCGCTGGTGGCATGTTGAGAGCCCTGGCAAAGATGGGATACGTGGGCAGGGAGGCTGAAACTCACTGAGCTTGTAGTCCAGCGGGATGGGTATTACGGCGCACAAAGCGCGCGTCTCAAACAATAGGCAGGGCGGCGTGGCATGCCTGCAAAATCCGAGAAAACGCGCGCTGGTGGCATGTTCAGAGCCCTGGCAAAGATCGGATACGTGGGCAGGGAAGCTGAAACTCACTGAGCTTGTAGTGCAGCGGGATGGGTATTACGGCGCACAAAGCGCGCGTCTCAAACAATAGGCACGGCCGCGTGGCATGCCTGCAAAATCCGAGAAAACGCGCGCTGGTGGCATGTTGAGAGCCCTGGCAAAGATGGGATACGTGGGCAGGGAGGCTGAAACTCACTGAGCTTGTAGTCCAGCGGGATGGGTATTACGGCGCACAAAGCGCGCGTCTCAAACAATAGGCAGGGCGGCGTGGCATGCCTGCAAAATCCGAGAAAACGCGCGCTGGTGGCATGTTCAGAGCCCTGGCAAAGATCGGATACGTGGGCAGGGAAGCTGAAACTCACTGAGCTTGTAGTCCAGCGGGATGGGTATTACGGCGCACAAAGCGCGCGTCTCAAACAATAGGCACGGCCGCGTGGCATGCCTGCAAAATCCGAGAAAACGCGCGCTGGTGGCATGTTGAGAGCCCTGGCAAAGATGGGATACGTGCGCAGGGAGGCTGAAACTCACTGAGCTTGTAGTCCAGCGGGATGGGTATTACGGCGCACAAAGCGCGCGTCTCAAACAATAGGCAGGGCGGCGTGGCATGCCTGCAAAATCCGAGAAAACGCGCGCTGGTGGCATGTTCAGAGCCCTGGCAAAGATCGGATACGTGGGCAGGGAAGCTGAAACTCACTGAGCTTGTAGTCCAGCGGGATGGGTATTACGGCGCACAAAGCGCGCGTCTCAAACAATAGGCAGGGCGGCGTGGCATGCCTGCAAAATCCGAGAAAACGCGCGCTGGTGGCATGTTCAGAGCCCTGGCAAAGATCGGATACGTGGGCAGGGAAGCTGAAACTCACTGAGCTTGTAGTCCAGCGGGATGGGTATTACGGCGCACAAAGCGCGCGTCTCAAACAATAGGCACGGCCGCGTGGCATGCCTGCAAAATCCGAGAAAACGCGCGCTGGTGGCATGTTGAGAGCCCTGGCAAAGATGGGATACGTGGGCAGGGAGGCTGAAACTCACTGAGCTTGTAGTCCGGCGGGATGGGTATTACGGCGCACAAAGCGCGCGTCTCAAACAATAGGCAGGGCGGCGTGGCATGCCTGCAAAATCCGAGAAAACGCGCGCTGGTGGCATGTTCAGAGCCCTGGCAAAGATCGGATACGTGGGCAGGGAAGCTGAAACTCACTGAGCTTGTAGTCCAGCGGGATGGGTATTACGGCGCACAAAGCGCGCGTCTCAAACAATAGGCACGGCCGCGTGGCATGCCTGCAAAATCCGAGAAAACGCGCGCTGGTGGCATGTTGAGAGCCCTGGCAAAGATGGGATACGTGGGCAGGGAGGCTGAAACTCACTGAGCTTGTAGTCCAGCGGGATGGGTATTACGGCGCACAAAGCGCGCGTCTCAAACAATAGGCAGGGCGGCGTGGCATGCCTGCAAAATCCGAGAAAACGCGCGCTGGTGGCATGTTCAGAGCCCTGGCAAAGATCGGATACGTGGGCAGGGAAGCTGAAACTCACTGAGCTTGTAGTCCAGCGGGATGGGTATTACGGCGCACAAAGCGCGCGTCTCAAACAATAGGCACGGCCGCGTGGCATGCCTGCAAAATCCGAGAAAACGCGCGCTGGTGGCATGTTGAGAGCCCTGGCAAAGATGGGATACGTGGGCAGGGAGGCTGAAACTCACTGAGCTTGTAGTCCAGCGGGATGGGTATTACGGCGCACAAAGCGCGCGTCTCAAACAATAGGCAGGGCGGCGTGGCATGCCTGCAAAATCCGAGAAAACGCGCGCTGGTGGCATGTTCCGAGCCCTGGCAAAGATCGGATACGTGGGCAGGGAAGCTGAAACTCACTGAGCTTGTAGTCCAGCGGGATGGGTATTACGGCGCACAAAGCGCGCGTCTCAAACAATAGGCACGGCCGCGTGGCATGCCTGCAAAATCCGAGAAAACGCGCGCTGGTGGCATGTTGAGAGCCCTGGCAAAGATGGGATACGTGGGCAGGGAGGCTGAAACTCACTGAGCTTGTAGTCCAGCGGGATGGGTATTACGGCGCACAAAGCGCGCGTCTCAAACAATAGGCAGGGCGGCGTGGCATGCCTGCAAAATCCGAGAAAACGCGCGCTGGTGGCATGTTCCGAGCCCTGGCAAAGATCGGATACGTGGGCAGGGAAGCTGAAACTCACTGAGCTTGTAGTCCAGCGGGATGGGTATTACGGCGCACAAAGCGCGCGTCTCAAACAATAGGCACGGCCGCGTGGCATGCCTGCAAAATCCGAGAAAACGCGCGCTGGTGGCATGTTGAGAGCCCTGGCAAAGATGGGATACGTGGGCAGGGAGGCTGAAACTCACTGAGCTTGTAGTCCAGCGGGATGGGTATTACGGCGCACAAAGCGCGCGTCTCAAACAATAGGCAGGGCGGCGTGGCATGCCTGCAAAATCCGAGAAAACGCGCGCTGGTGGCATGTTCAGAGCCCTGGCAAAGATCGGATACGTGGGCAGGGAAGCTGAAACTCACTGAGCTTGTAGTCCAGCGGGATGGGTATTACGGCGCACAAAGCGCGCGTCTCAAACAATAGGCACGGCCGCGTGGCATGCCTGCAAAATCCGAGAAAACGCGCGCTGGTGGCATGTTGAGAGCCCTGGCAAAGATGGGATACGTGGGCAGGGAGGCTGAAACTCACTGAGCTTGTAGTCCAGCGGGATGGGTATTACGGCGCACAAAGCGCGCGTCTCAAACAATAGGCAGGGCGGCGTGGCATGCCTGCAAAATCCGAGAAAACGCGCGCTGGTGGCATGTTCAGAGCCCTGGCAAAGATCGGATACGTGGGCAGGGAAGCTGAAACTCACTGAGCTTGTAGTCCAGCGGGATGGGTATTACGGCGCACAAAGCGCGCGTCTCAAACAATAGGCACGGCCGCGTGGCATGCCTGCAAAATCCGAGAAAACGCGCGCTGGTGGCATGTTGAGAGCCCTGGCAAAGATGGGATACGTGGGCAGGGAGGCTGAAACTCACTGAGCTTGTAGTCCAGCGGGATGGGTATTACGGCGCACAAAGCGCGCGTCTCAAACAATAGGCAGGGCGGCGTGGCATGCCTGCAAAATCCGAGAAAACGCGCGCTGGTGGCATGTTCAGAGCCCTGGCAAAGATCGGATACGTGGGCAGGGAAGCTGAAACTCACTGAGCTTGTAGTCCAGCGGGATGGGTACTACGGCGCACAAAGCGCGCGTCTCAAACAATAGGCACGGCCGCGTGGCATGCCTGCAAAATCCGAGAAAACGCGCGCTGGTGGCATGTTGAGAGCCCTGGCAAAGATGGGATACGTGGGCAGGGAGGCTGAAACTCACTGAGCTTGTAGTCCAGCGGGATGGGTATTACGGCGCACAAAGCGCGCGTCTCAAACAATAGGCAGGGCGGCGTGGCATGCCTGCAAAATCCGAGAAAACGCGCGCTGGTGGCATGTTCAGAGCCCTGGCAAAGATCGGATACGTGGGCAGGGAAGCTGAAACTCACTGAGCTTGTAGTCCAGGGGGATGGGTATTACGGCGCACAAAGCGCGCGTCTCAAACAATAGGCACGGCCGCGTGGCATGCCTGCAAAATCCGAGAAAACGCGCGCTGGTGGCATGTTGAGAGCCCTGGCAAAGATGGGATACGTGGGCAGGGAGGCTGAAACTCACTGAGCTTGTAGTCCAGCGGGATGGGTATTACGGCGCACAAAGCGCGCGTCTCAAACAATAGGCAGGGCGGCGTGGCATGCCTGCAAAATCCGAGAAAACGCGCGCTGGTGGCATGTTCAGAGCCCTGGCAAAGATCGGATACGTGGGCAGGGAAGCTGAAACTCACTGAGCTTGTAGTCCAGCGGGATGGGTATTACGGCGCACAAAGCGCGCGTCTCAAACAATAGGCACGGCCGCGTGGCATGCCTGCAAAATCCGAGAAAACGCGCGCTGGTGGCATGTTGAGAGCCCTGGCAAAGATGGGATACGTGGGCAGGGAGGCTGAAACTCACTGAGCTTGTAGTCCAGCGGGATGGGTATTACGGCGCACAAAGCGCGCGTCTCAAACAATAGGCAGGGCGGCGTGGCATGCCTGCAAAATCCGAGAAAACGCGCGCTGGTGGCATGTTCAGAGCCCTGGCAAAGATCGGATACGTGGGCAGGGAAGCTGAAACTCACTGAGCTTGTAGTCCAGCGGGATGGGTATTACGGCGCACAAAGCGCGCGTCTCAAACAATAGGCACAGCCGCGTGGCATGCCTGCAAAATCCGAGAAAACGCGCGCTGGTGGCATGTTGAGAGCCCTGGCAAAGATGGGATACGTGGGCAGGGAGGCTGAAACTCACTGAGCTTGTAGTCCAGCGGGATGGGTATTACGGCGCACAAAGCGCGCGTCTCAAACAATAGGCAGGGCGGCGTGGCATGCCTGCAAAATCCGAGAAAACGCGCGCTGGTGGCATGTTCAGAGCCCTGGCAAAGATCGGATACGTGGGCAGGGAAGCTGAAACTCACTGAGCTTGTAGTCCAGCGGGATGGGTATTACGGCGCACAAAGCGCGCGTCTCAAACAATAGGCACGGCCGCGTGGCATGCCTGCAAAATCCGAGAAAACGCGCGCTGGTGGCATGTTGAGACCCCTGGCAAAGATGGGATACGTGGGCAGGGAGGCTGAAACTCACTGAGCTTGTAGTCCAGCGGAATGGGTATTACGGCGCACAAAGCGCGCGTCTCAAACAATAGGCAGGGCGGCGTGGCATGCCTGCAAAATCCGAGAAAACGCGCGCTGGTGGCATGTTCAGAGCCCTGGCAAAGATCGGATACGTGGGCAGGGAAGCTGAAACTCACTGAGCTTGTAGTCCAGCGGGATGGGTATTACGGCGCACAAAGCGCGCGTCTCAAACAATAGGCACGGCCGCGTGGCATGCCTGCAAAATCCGAGAAAACGCAAGCTGGTGGCATGTTGAGAGCCCTGGCAAAGATGGGATACGTGGGCAGGGAAGCTGAAACTCACTGAGCTTGTAGTCCAGCGGGATGGGTATTACGGCGCACAAAGCGCGCGTCTCAAACAATAGGCAGGGCGGCGTGGCATGCCTGCAAAATCCGAGAAAACGCGCGCTGGTGGCATGTTCAGAGCCCTGGCAAAGATCGGATACGTGGGCAGGGAAGCTGAAACTCACTGAGCTTGTAGTCCAGCGGGATGGGTATTACGGCGCACAAAGCGCGCGTCTCAAACAATAGGCACGGCCGCGTGGCATGCCTGCAAAATCCGAGAAAACGCGCGCTGGTGGCATGTTGAGAGCCCTGGCAAAGATGGGATACGTGGGCAGGGAGGCTGAAACTCACTGAGCTTGTAGTCCAGCGGGATGGGTATTACGGCGCACAAAGCGCGCGTCTCAAACAATAGGCAGGGCGGCGTGGCATGCCTGCAAAATCCGAGAAAACGCGCGCTGGTGGCATGTTCAGAGCCCTGGCAAAGATCGGATACGTGGGCAGGGAAGCTGAAACTCACTGAGCTTGTAGTCCAGCGGGATGGGTATTACGGCGCACAAAGCGCGCGTCTCAAACAATAGGCACGGCCGCGTGGCATGCCTGCAAAATCCGAGAAAACGCGCGCTGGTGGCATGTTGAGAGCCCTGGCAAAGATGGGATACGTGGGCAGGGAGGCTGAAACTCACTGAGCTTGTAGTCCAGCGGGATGGGTATTACGGCGCACAAAGCGCGCGTCTCAAACAATAGGCAGGGCGGCGTGGCATGCCTGCAAAATCCGAGAAAACGCGCGCTGGTGGCATGTTCAGAGCCCTGGCAAAGATCGGATACGTGGGCAGGGAAGCTGAAACTCACTGAGCTTGTAGTCCAGCGGCATGGGTATTACGGCGCACAAAGCGCGCGTCTCAAACAATAGGCACGGCCGCGTGGCATGCCTGCAAAATCCGAGAAAACGCGCGCTGGTGGCATGTTGAGAGCCCTGGCAAAGATGGGATACGTGGGCAGGGAGGCTGAAACTCACTGAGCTTGTAGTCCAGCGGGATGGGTATTACGGCGCACAAAGCGCGCGTCTCAAACAATAGGCAGGGCGGCCTGGCATGCCTGCAAAATCCGAGAAAACGCGCGCTGGTGGCATGTTCAGAGCCCTGGCAAAGATCGGATACGTGGGCAGGGAAGCTGAAACTCACTGAGCTTGTAGTCCAGCGGGATGGGTATTACGGCGCACAAAGCGCGCGTCTCAAACAATAGGCACGGCCGCGTGGCATGCCTGCAAAATCCGAGAAAACGCGCGCTGGTGGCATGTTGAGAGCCCTGGCAAAGATGGGATACGTGGGCAGGGAGGCTGAAACTCACTGAGCTTGTAGTCCAGCGGGATGGGTATTACGGCGCACAAAGCGCGCGTCTCAAACAATAGGCAGGGCGGCGTGGCATGCCTGCAAAATCCGAGAAAACGCGCGCTGGTGGCATGTTCAGAGCCCTGGCAAAGTTTGGATACGTGGGCAGGGAAGCTGAAACTCACTGAGCTTGTAGTCCAGCGGGATGGGTATTACGGCGCACAAAGCGCGCGTCTCAAACATTAGGCACGGCCGCGTAGCATGCCTGCAAAATCCGAGAAAACGCGCGCTGGTGGCATGTTGAGAGCCCTGGCAAAGATGGGATACGTGGGAAGGGAGGCTGAAACTCACTGAGCTTGTAGTCCAGCGGGATGGGTATTACGGCGCACAAAGCGCGCGTCTCAAACAATAGGCAGGGCGGCGTGGCATGCCTGCAAAATCCGAGAAAACGCGCGCTGGTGGCATGTTCAGAGCCCTGGCAAAGATCGGATACGTGGGCAGGGAAGCTGAAACTCACTGAGCTTGTAGTCCAGCGGGATGGGTATTACGGCGCACAAAGCGCGCGTCTCAAACAATAGGCAGGGCGGCGTGGCATGCCTGCAAAATCCGAGAAAACGCGCGCTGGTGGCATGTTCAGAGCCCTGGCAAAGATCGGATACGTGGGCAGGGAAGCTGAAACTCACTGAGCTTGTAGTCCAGCGGGATGGGTATTACGGCGCACAAAGCGCGCGTCTCAAACAATAGGCACGGCCGCGTGGCATGCCTGCAAAATCCGAGAAAACGCGCGCTGGTGGCATGTTGAGAGCCCTGGCAAAGATGGGATACGTGGGCAGGGAGGCTGAAACTCACTCAGCTTGTAGTCCACCGCGATGGGTATTACGGCGCGCAAAGCGCGCGTCTCAAACAATAGGCAGGGCGGCGTGGCATGCCTGCAAAATCCGAGAAAACGCGCGCTGGTGGCATGTTCAGAGCCCTGGCAAAGATCGGATACGTGGGCAGGGAAGCTGAAACTCACTGAGCTTGTAGTCCAGCGGGATGGGTATTACGGCGCACAAAGCGCGCGTCTCAAACAATAGGCACGGCCGCGTGGCATGCCTGCAAAATCCGAGAAAACGCGCGCTGGTGGCATGTTGAGAGCCCTGGCAAAGATGGGATACGTGGGCAGGGAGGCTGAAACTCACTGAGCTTGTAGTCCAGCGGGATGGGTATTACGGCGCACAAAGCGCGCGTCTCAAACAATAGGCAGGGCGGCGTGGCATGCCTGCAAAATCCGAGAAAACGCGCGCTGGTGGCATGTTCAGAGCCCTGGCAAAGATCGGATACGTGGGCAGGGAAGCTGAAACTCACTGAGCTTGTAGTCCAGCGGGATGGGTATTACGGCGCACAAAGCGCGCGTCTCAAACAATAGGCACGGCCGCGTGGCATGCCTGCAAAATCCGAGAAAACGCGCGCTGGTGGCATGTTGAGAGCCCTGGCAAAGATGGGATACGTGGGCAGGGAGGCTGAAACTCACTGAGCTTGTAGTCCAGCGGGATGGGTATTACGGCGCACAAAGCGCGCGTCTCAAACAATAGGCAGGGCGGCGTGGCATGCCTGCAAAATCCGAGAAAACGCGCGCTGGTGGCATGTTCAGAGCCCTGGCAAAGATCGGATACGTGGGCAGGGAGGCTGAAACTCACTGAGCTTGTAGTCCAGCGGGATGGGTATTACGGCGCACAAAGCGCGCGTCTCAAACAATAGGCACGGCCGCGTGGCATGCCTGCAAAATCCGAGAAAACGCGCGCTGGTGGCATGTTGAGAGCCCTGGCAAAGATGGGATACGTGGGCAGGGAGGCTGAAACTCACTGAGCTTGTAGTCCAGCGGAATGGGTATTACGGCGCACAAAGCGCGCGTCTCAAACAATAGGCAGGGCGGCGTGGCATGCCTGCAAAATCCGAGAAAACGCGCGCTGGTGGCATGTTCAGAGCCCTGGCAAAGATCGGATACGTGGGCAGGGAAGCTGAAACTCACTGAGCTTGTAGTCCAGCGGGATGGGTATTACGGCGCACAAAGCGCGCGTCTCAAACAATAGGCACGGCCGCGTGGCATGCCTGCAAAATCCGAGAAAACGCAAGCTGGTGGCATGTTGAGAGCCCTGGCAAAGATGGGATACGTGGGCAGGGACGCTGAAACTCCCTGAGCTTGTAGTCCAGCGGGATGGGTATTACGGCGCACAAAGCGCGCGTCTCAAACAATAGGCAGGGCGGCGTGGCATGCCTGCAAAATCCGAGAAAACGCGCGCTGGTGGCATGTTCAGAGCCCTGGCAAAGATCGGATACGTGGGCAGGGAGACTGAAACTCCCTGAGCTTGTAGTCCAGCGGGATGGGTATTACGGCGCACAAAGCGCGCGTCTCAAACAATAGGCACGGCCGCGTGGCATGCCTGCAAAATCCGAGAAAACGCGCGCTGGTGGCATGTTGAGAGCCCTGGCAAAGATGGGATACGTGGGCAGGGAGGCTGAAACTCACTGAGCTTGTAGTCCAGCGGGATGGGTATTACGGCGCACAAAGCGCGCGTCTCAAACAATAGGCAGGGCGGCGTGGCATGCCTGCAAAATCCGAGAAAACGCGCGCTGGTGGCATGTTCAGAGCCCTGGCAAAGATCGGATACGTGGGCAGGGAGGCTGAAACTCACTGAGCTTGTAGTCCAGCGGGATGGGTATTACGGCGCACAAAGCGCGCGTCTCAAACAATAGGCAGGGCGGCGTGGCATGCCTGCAAAATCCGAGAAAACGCGCGCTGGTGGCATGTTCAGAGCCCTGGCAAAGATCGGATACGTGGGCAGGGAAGCTGAAACTCACTGAGCTTGTAGTCCAGTGGGATGGGTATTACGGCGCACAAAGCGCGCGTCTCAAACAATAGGCACGGCCGCGTGGCATGCCTGCAAAATCCGAGAAAACGCGCGCTGGTGGCATGTTGAGAGCCCTGGCAAAGATGGGATACGTGGGCAGGGAGGCTGAAACTCACTGAGCTTGTAGTCCGACGGGATGGGTATTACGGCGCACAAAGCGCGCGTCTCAAACAATAGGCAGGGCGGCGTGGCATGCCTGCAAAATCCGAGAAAACGCGCGCTGGTGGCATGTTCAGAGCCCTGGCAAAGATCGGATACGTGGGCAGGGAAGCTGAAACTCACTGAGCTTGTAGTCCTGCGGGATGGGTATTACGGCGCACAAAGCGCGCGTCTCAAACAATAGGCACGGCCGCGTGGCATGCCTGCAAAATCCGAGAAAACGCGCGCTGGTGGCATGTTGAGAGCCCTGGCAAAGATGGGATACGTGGGCAGGGAGGCTGAAACTCACTGAGCTTGTAGTCCAGCGGGATGGGTATTACGGCGCACAAAGCGCGCGTCTCAAACAATAGGCAGGGCGGCGTGGCATGCCTGCAAAATCCGAGAAAACGCGCGCTGGTGGCATGTTCAGAGCCCTGGCAAAGATCGGATACGTGGGCAGGGAAGCTGAAACTCACTGAGCTTGTAGTCCAGCGGGATGGGTATTACGGCGCACAAAGCGCGCGTCTCAAACAATAGGCACGGCCGCGTGGCATGCCTGCAAAATCCGAGAAAACGCGCGCTGGTGGCATGTTGAGAGCCCTGGCAAAGATGGGATACGTGGGCAGGGAGGCTGAAACTCACTGAGCTTGTAGTCCAGCGGGATGGG
This sequence comes from Stylophora pistillata, assembly GCF_964205215.1. NCBI lineage: Eukaryota > Metazoa > Cnidaria > Anthozoa > Scleractinia > Pocilloporidae > Stylophora > Stylophora pistillata. Next base: position 755,735 of record NW_028290895.1, read on the forward strand.
TATTACGGCGCACAAAGCGCGCGTCTCAAACAATAGGCAGGGCGGCGTGGCATGCCTGCAAAATCCGAGAAAACGCGCGCTGGTGGCATGTTCCGAGCCCTGGCAAAGATCGGATACGTGGGCAGGGAAGCTGAAACTCACTGAGCTTGTAGTCCAGCGGGATGGGTATTACGGCGCACAAAGCGCGCGTCTCAAACAATAGGCACGGCCGCGTGGCATGCCTGCAAAATCCGAGAAAACGCGCGCTGGTGGCATGTTGAGAGCCCTGGCAAAGATGGGATACGTCGGCAGGGAGGCTGAAACTCACTGAGCTTGTAGTCCAGCGGGATGGGTATTACGGCGCACAAAGCGCGCGTCTCAAACAATAGGCAGGGCGGCGTGGCATGCCTGCAAAATCCGAGAAAACGCGCGCTGGTGGCATGTTCCGAGCCCTGGCAAAGATCGGATACGTGGGCAGGGAAGCTGAAACTCACTGAGCTTGTAGTCCAGCGGGATGGGTATTACGGCGCACAAAGCGCGCGTCTCAAACAATAGGCACGGCCGCGTGGCATGCCTGCAAAATCCGAGAAAACGCGCGCTGGTGGCATGTTGAGAGCCCTGGCAAAGATGGGATACGTGGGCAGGGAGGCTGAAACTCACTGAGCTTGTAGTCCAGCGGGATGGGTATTACGGCGCACAAAGCGCGCGTCTCAAACAATAGGCAGGGCGGCGTGGCATGCCTGCAAAATCCGAGAAAACGCGCGCTGGTGGCATGTTCAGAGCCCTGGCAAAGATCGGATACGTGGGCAGGGAAGCTGAAACTCACTGAGCTTGTAGTCCAGCGGGATGGGTATTACGGCGCACAAAGCGCGCGTCTCAAACAATAGGCACGGCCGCGTGGCATGCCTGCAAAATCCGAGAAAACGCGCGCTGGTGGCATGTTGAGAGCCCTGGCAAAGATGGGATACGTGGGCAGGGAGGCTGAAACTCACTGAGCTTGTAGTCCAGCGGGATGGGTATTACGGCGCACAAAGCGCGCGTCTCAAACAATAGGCAGGGCGGCGTGGCATGCCTGCAAAATCCGAGAAAACGCGCGCTGGTGGCATGTTCAGAGCCCTGGCAAAGATCGGATACGTGGGCAGGGAAGCTGAAACTCACTGAGCTTGTAGTCCAGCGGGATGGGTATTACGGCGCACAAAGCGCACGTCTCAAACAATAGGCACGGCCGCGTGGCATGCCTGCAAAATCCGAGAAAACGCGCGCTGGTGGCATGTTGAGAGCCCTGGCAAAGATGGGATACGTGGGCAGGGAGGCTGAAACTCACTGAGCTTGTAGTCCAGCGGGATGGGTATTACGGCGCACAAAGCGCGCGTCTCAAACAATAGGCAGGGCGGCGTGGCATGCCTGCAAAATCCGAGAAAACGCGCGCTGGTGGCATGTTCAGAGCCCTGGCAAAGATCGGATACGTGGGCAGGGAAGCTGAAACTCACTGAGCTTGTAGTCCAGCGGGATGGGTATTACGGCGGACAAAGCGCGCGTCTCAAACAATAGGCACGGCCGCGTGGCATGCCTGCAAAATCCGAGAAAACGCGCGCTGGTGGCATGTTGAGAGCCCTGGCAAAGATGGGATACGTGGGCAGGGAGGCTGAAACTCACTGAGCTTGTAGTCCAGCGGGATGGGTATTACGGCGCACAAAGCGCACGTCTCAAACAATAGGCAGGGCGGCGTGGCATGCCTGCAAAATCCGAGAAAACGCGCGCTGGTGGCATGTTCAGAGCCCTGGCAAAGATCGGATACGTGGGCAGGGAAGCTGAAACTCACTGAGCTTGTAGTCCAGCGGGATGGGTATTACGGCGCACAAAGCGCGCGTCTCAAACAATAGGCACGGCCGCGTGGCATGCCTGCAAAATCCGAGAAAACGCGCGCTGGTGGCATGTTGAGAGCCCTGGCAAAGATGGGATACGTGGGCAGGGAGGCTGAAACTCACTGAGCTTGTAGTCCAGCGGGATGGGTATTACGGCGCACAAAGCGCGCGTCTCAAACAATAGGCAGGGCGGCGTGGCATGCCTGCAAAATCCGAGAAAACGCGCGCTGGTGGCATGTTCAGAGCCCTGGCAAAGATCGGATACGTGGGCAGGGAAGCTGAAACTCACTGAGCTTGTAGTCCAGCGGGATGGGTATTACGGCGCACAAAGCGCGCGTCTCAAACAATAGGCACGGCCGCGTGGCATGCCTGCAAAATCCGAGAAAACGCGCGCTGGTGGCATGTTGAGAGCCCTGGCAAAGATGGGATACGTGGGCAGGGAGGCTGAAACTCACTGAGCTTGTAGTCCAGCGGGATGGGTATTACGGCGCACAAAGCGCGCGTCTCAAACAATAGGCAGGGCGGCGTGGCATGCCTGCAAAATCCGAGAAAACGCGCGCTGGTGGCATGTTCAGAGCCCTGGCAAAGATCGGATACGTGGGCAGGGAAGCTGAAACTCACTGAGCTTGTAGTCCAGCGGGATGGGTATTACGGCGCACAAAGCGCGCGTCTCAAACAATAGGCAGGGCGGCGTGGCATGCCTGCAAAATCCGAGAAAACGCGCGCTGGTGGCATGTTCAGAGCCCTGGCAAAGATCGGATACGTGGGCAGGGAAGCTGAAACTCACTGAGCTTGTAGTCCAGCGGGATGGGTATTACGGCGCACAAAGCGCGCGTCTCAAACAATAGGCACGGCCGCGTGGCATGCCTGCAAAATCCGAGAAAACGCGCGCTGGTGGCATGTTGAGAGCCCTGGCAAAGATGGGATACGTTGGCAGGGAGGCTGAAACTCACTCAGCTTGTAGTCCACCGCGATGGGTATTACGGCGCGCAAAGCGCGTGTCTCAAACAATAGGCAGGGCGGCGTGGCATGCCTGCAAAATCCGAGAAAACGCGCGCTGGTGGCATGTTCAGAGCCCTGGCAAAGATCGGATACGTGGGCAGGGAAGCTGAAACTCACTGAGCTTGTAGTCCAGCGGGATGGGTATTACGGCGCACAAAGCGCGCGTCTCAAACAATAGGCACGGCCGCGTGGCATGCCTGCAAAATCCGAGAAAACGCGCGCTGGTGGCATGTTGAGAGCCCTGGCAAAGATGGGATACGTGGGCAGGGAGGCTGAAACTCACTGAGCTTGTAGTCCAGCGGGATGGGTATTACGGCGCACAAAGCGCGCGTCTCAAACAATAGGCAGGGCGGCGTGGCATGCCTGCAAAATCCGAGAAAACGCGCGCTGGTGGCATGTTCAGAGCCCTGGCAAAGATCGGATACGTGGGCAGGGAAGCTGAAACTCACTGAGCTTGTAGTCCAGCGGGATGGGTATTACGGCGCACAAAGCGCGCGTCTCAAACAATAGGCACGGCCGCGTGGCATGCCTGCAAAATCCGAGAAAACGCGCGCTGGTGGCATGTTGAGAGCCCTGGCAAAGATGGGATACGTGGGCAGGGAGGCTGAAACTCACTGAGCTTGTAGTCCAGCGGAATGGGTATTACGGCGCACAAAGCGCGCGTCTCAAACAATAGGCAGGGCGGCGTGGCATGCCTGCAAAATCCGAGAAAACGCGCGCTGGTGGCATGTTCAGAGCCCTGGCAAAGATCGGATACGTGGGCAGGGAAGCTGAAACTCACTGAGCTTGTAGTCCAGCGGGATGGGTATTACGGCGCACAAAGCGCGCGTCTCAAACAATAGGCACGGCCGCGTGGCATGCCTGCAAAATCCGAGAAAACGCAAGCTGGTGGCATGTTGAGAGCCCTGGCAAAGATGGGATACGTGGGCAGGGACGCTGAAACTCCCTGAGCTTGTAGTCCAGCGGGATGGGTATTACGGCGCACAAAGCGCGCGTCTCAAACAATAGGCAGGGCGGCGTGGCATGCCTGCAAAATCCGAGAAAACGCGCGCTGGTGGCATGTTCAGAGCCCTGGCAAAGATCGGATACGTGGGCAGGGAGACTGAAACTCCCTGAGCTTGTAGTCCAGCGGGATGGGTATTACGGCGCACAAAGCGCGCGTCTCAAACAATAGGCACGGCCGCGTGGCATGCCTGCAAAATCCGAGAAAACGCGCGCTGGTGGCATGTTGAGAGCCCTGGCAAAGATGGGATACGTGGGCAGGGAGGCTGAAACTCACTGAGCTTGTAGTCCAGCGGGATGGGTATTACGGCGCACAAAGCGCGCGTCTCAAACAATAGGCACGGCCGCGTGGCATGCCTGCAAAATCCGAGAAAACGCGCGCTGGTGGCATGTTGAGAGCCCTGGCAAAGATGGGATACGTGGGCAGGGAGGCTGAAACTCACTGAGCTTGTAGTCCAGCGGGATGGGTATTACGGCGCACAAAGCGCGCGTCTCAAACAATAGGCACGGCCGCGTGGCATGCCTGCAAAATCCGAGAAAACGCGCGCTGGTGGCATGTTGAGAGCCCTGGCAAAGATGGGATACGTGGGCAGGGAGGCTGAAACTCACTGAGCTTGTAGTCCAGCGGGATGGGTATTACGGCGCACAAAGCGCGCGTCTCAAACAATAGGCAGGGCGGCGTGGCATGCCTGCAAAATCCGAGAAAACGCGCGCTGGTGGCATGTTGAGAGCCCTGGCAAAGATGGGATACGTGGGCAGGGAGGCTGAAACTCACTGAGCTTGTAGTCCAGCGGGATGGGTATTACGGCGCACAAAGCGCGCGTCTCAAACAATAGGCAGGGCGGCGTGGCATGCCTGCAAAATCCGAGAAAACGCGCGCTGGTGGCATGTTCAGAGCCCTGGCAAAGATCGGATACGTGGGCAGGGAAGCTGAAACTCACTGAGCTTGTAGTCCAGCGGGATGGGTATTACGGCGCACAAAGCGCGCGTCTCAAACAATAGGCACGGCCGCGTAGCATGCCTGCAAAATCCGAGAAAACGCGCGCTGGTGGCATGTTCAGAGCCCTGGCAAAGATCGGATACGTGGGCAGGGAAGCTGAAACTCACTGAGCTTGTAGTCCAGCGGGATGGGTATTACGGCGCACAAAGCGCGCGTCTCAAACAATAGGCACGGCCGCGTGGCATGCCTGCAAAATCCGAGAAAACGCGCGCTGGTGGCATGTTGAGAGCCCTGGCAAAGATGGGATACGTGGGCAGGGAGGCTGAAACTCACTGATCTTGTAGTCCAGCGGGATGGGTATTACGGCGCACAAAGCGCGCGTCTCAAACAATAGGCAGGGCGGCGTGGCATGCCTGCAAAATCCGAGAAAACGCGCGCTGGTGGCATGTTCAGAGCCCTGGCAAAGATCGGATACGTGGGCAGGGAAGCTGAAACTCACTGAGCTTGTAGTCCAGCGGGATGGGTATTACGGCGCACAAAGCGCGCGTCTCAAACAATAGGCACGGCCGCGTGGCATGCCTGCAAAATCCGAGAAAACGCGCGCTGGTGGCATGTTGAGAGCCCTGGCAAAGATGGGATACGTGGGCAGGGAGGCTGAAACTCACTGAGCTTGTAGTCCAGCGGGATGGGTATTACGGCGCACAAAGCGCGCGTCTCAAACAATAGGCAGGGCGGCGTGGCATGCCTGCAAAATCCGAGAAAACGCGCGCTGGTGGCATGTTCAGAGCCCTGGCAAAAATCGGATACGTGGGCAGGGAAGCTGAAACTCACTGAGCTTGTAGTCCAGCGGAATGGGTATTACGGCGCACAAAGCGCGCGTCTCAAACAATAGGCACGGCCGCGTGGCATGCCTGCAAAATCCGAGAAAACGCGCGCTGGTGGCATGTTGAGAGCCCTGGCAAAGATGGGATACGTGGGCAGGGAGGCTGAAACTCACTGAGCTTGTAGTCCAGCGGGATGGGTATTACGGCGCACAAAGCGCGCGTCTCAAACAATAGGCAGGGCGGCGTGGCATGCCTGCAAAATCCGAGAAAACGCGCGCTGGTGGCATGTTCAGAGCCCTGGCAAAGATCGGATACGTGGGCAGGGAGGCTGAAACTCACTGAGCTTGTAGTCCAGCGGGATGGGTATTACGGCGCGCAAAGCGCGCGTCTCAAACAATAGGCACGGCCGCGTGGCATGCCTGCAAAATCCGAGAAAACGCGCGCTGGTGGCATGTTGAGAGCCCTGGCAAAGATGGGATACGTGGGCAGGGAGGCTGAAACTCACTGAGCTTGTAGTCCAGCGGGATGGGTATTACGGCGCACAAAGCGCGCGTCTCAAACAATAGGCAGGGCGGCGTGGCATGCCTGCAAAATCCGAGAAAACGCGCGCTGGTGGCATGTTCAGAGCCCTGGCAAAGATCGGATACGTGGGCAGGGAAGCTGAAACTCACTGAGCTTGTAGTCCAGCGAGATGGGTATTACGGCGCACAAAGCGCGCGTCTCAAACAATAGGCACGGCCGCGTGGCATGCCTGCAAAATCCGAGAAAACGCGCGCTGGTGGCATGTTGAGAGCCCTGGCAAAGATGGGATACCTGGGCAGGGAGGCTGAAACTCACTGAGCTTGTAGTCCAGCGGGATGGGTATTACGGCGCACAAAGCGCGCGTCTCAAACAATAGGCAGGGCGGCGTGGCATGCCTGCAAAATCCGAGAAAACGCGCGCTGGTGGCATGTTCAGAGCCCTGGCAAAGATCGGATACGTGGGCAGGGAAGCTGAAACTCACTGAGCTTGTAGTCCAGCGGGATGGGTATTACGGCGCACAAAGCGCGCGTCTCAACCAATAGGCACGGCCGCGTGGCATGCCTGCAAAATCCGAGAAAACGCGCGCTGGTGGCATGTTGAGAGCCCTGGCAAAGATGGGATACGTGGGCAGGGAGGCTGAAACTCACTGAGCTTGTAGTCCAGCGGGATGGGTATTACGGCGCACAAAGTGCGCGTCTCAAACAATAGGCAGGGCGGCGTGGCATGCCTGCAAAATCCGAGAAAACGCGCGCTGGTGGCATGTTCAAAGCCCTGGCAAAGATCGGATACGTGGGCAGGGAAGCTGAAACTCACTGAGCTTGTAGTCCAGCGGGATGGGTATTACGGCGCACAAAGCGCGCGTCTCAAACAATAGGCACGGCCGCGTGGCATGCCTGCAAAATCCGAGAAAACGCGCGCTGGTGGCATGTTGAGAGCCCTGGCAAAGATGGGATACGTGGGCAGGGAGGCTGAAACTCACTGAGCTTGTAGTCCAGCGGGATGGGTATTACGGCGCACAAAGCGCGCGTCTCAAACAATAGGCACGGCGGCGTGGCATGCCTGCAAAATCCGAGAAAACGCGCGCTGGTGGCATGTTGAGAGCCCTGGCAAAGATGGGATACGTGGACAGGGAGGCTGAAACTCACTGAGCTTGTAGTCCAGCGGGATGGGTATTACGGCGCACAAAGCGCGCGTCTCAAACAATAGGCAGGGCGGCGTGGCATGCCTGCAAAATCCGAGAAAACGCGCGCTGGTGGCATGTTCAGAGCCCTGGCAAAGATCGGATACGTGGGCAGGGAAGCTGAAACTCACTGAGCTTGTAGTCCAGCGGGATGGGTATTACGGCGCACAAAGCGCGCGTCTCAAACAATAGGCACGGCCGCGTGGCATGCCTGCAAAATCCGAGAAAACGCGCGCTGGTGGCATGTTGAGAGCCCTGGCAAAGATGGGATACGTGGGCAGGGAGGCTGAAACTCACTGAGCTTGTAGTCCAGCGGGATGGGTATTACGGCGCACAAAGCGCGCGTCTCAAACAATAGGCAGGGCGGCGTGGCATGCCTGCAAAATCCGAGAAAACGCGCGCTGGTGGCATGTTCAGAGCCCTGGCAAAGATCGGATACGTGGGCAGGGAAGCTGAAACTCACTGAGCTTGTAGTCCAGCGGGATGGGTATTACGGCGCACAAAGCGCGCGTCTCAAACAATAGGCACGGCCGCGTGGCATGCCTGCAAAATCCGAGAAAACGCGCGCTGGTGGCATGTTGAGAGCCCTGGCAAAGATGGGATACGTGGGCAGGGAGGCTGAAACTCACTGAGCTTGTAGTCCAGCGGGATGGGTATTACGGCGCTCAAAGCGCGCGTCTCAAACAATAGGCAGGGCGGCGTGGCATGCCTGCAAAATCCGAGAAAACGCGCGCTGGTGGCATGTTCAGAGCCCTGGCAAAGATCGGATACGTGGGCAGGGAAGCTGAAACTCACTGAGCTTGTAGTCCAGCGGGATGGGTATTACGGCGCACAAAGCGCGCGTCTCAAACAATAGGCACGGCCGCGTGGCATGCCTGCAAAATCCGAGAAAACGCGCGCTGGTGGCATGTTGAGAGCCCTGGCAAAGATGGGATACGTGGGCAGGGAGGCTGAAACTCACTGAGCTTGTAGTCCAGCGGGATGGGTATTACGGCGCACAAAGCGCGCGTCTCAAACAATAGGCAGGGCGGCGTGGAATGCCTGCAAAATCCGAGAAAACGCGCGCTGGTGGCATGTTCAGAGCCCTGGCAAAGATCGGATACGTGGGCAGGGAAGCTGAAACTCACTGAGCTTGTAGTCCAGCGGGATGGGTATTACGGCGCAAAAAGCGCGCGTCTCAAACAATAGGCACGGCCGCGTGGCATGCCTGCAAAATCCGAGAAAACGCGCGCTGGTGGCATGTTGAGAGCCCTGGCAAAGATGGGATACGTGGGCAGGGAGGCTGAAACTCACTGAGCTTGTAGTCCAGCGGGATGGGTATTACGGCGCACAAAGCGCGCGTCTCAAACAATAGGCAGGGCGGCGTGGCATGCCTGCAAAATCCGAGAAAACGCGCGCTGGTGGCATGTTCAGAGCCCTGGCAAAGATCGGATACGTGGGCAGGGAAGCTGAAACTCACTGAGCTTGTAGTCCAGCGGGATGGGTATTACGGCGCACAAAGCGCGCGTCTCAAACAATAGGCACGGCCGCGTGGCATGCCTGCAAAATCCGAGAAAACGCGCGCTGGTGGCATGTTGAGAGCCCTGGCAAAGATGGGATACGTGGGCAGGGAGGCTGAAACTCACTGAGCTTGTAGTCCAGCGGGATGGGTATTACGGCGCACAAAGCGCGCGTCTCAAACAATAGGCAGGGCGGCGTGGCATGCCTGCAAAATCCGAGAAAACGCGCGCTGGTGGCATGTTCAGAGCCCTGGCAAAGATCGCATACGTGGGCAGGGAAGCTGAAACTCACTGAGCTTGTAGTCCAGCGGGATGGGTATTACGGCGCACAAAGCGCGCGTCTCAAACAATAGGCACGGCCGCGTGGCATGCCTGCAAAATCCGAGAAAACGCGCGCTGGTGGCATGTTGAGAGCCCTGGCAAAGATGGGATACGTGGGCAGGGAGGCTGAAACTCACTGAGCTTGTAGTCCAGCGGGATGGGTATTACGGCGCACAAAGCGCGCGTCTCAAACAATAGGCAGGGCGGCGTGGCATGCCTGCAAAATCCGAGAAAACGCGCGCTGGTGGCATGTTCAGAGCCCTGGCAAAGATCGGATACGTGGGCAGGGAAGCTGAAACTCACTGAGCTTGTAGTCCAGCGGGATGGGTATTACGGCGCACAAAGCGCGCGTCTCAAACAATAGGCACGGCCGCGTGGCATGCCTGCAAAATCCGAGAAAACGCGCGCTGGTGGCATGTTGAGAGCCCTGGCAAAGATGGGATACGTGGGCAGGGAGGCTGAAACTCACTGAGCTTGTAGTCCAGCGGGATGGGTATTACGGCGCACAAAGCGCGCGTCTCAAACAATAGGCAGGGCGGCGTGGCATGCCTGCAAAATCCGAGAAAACGCGCGCTGGTGGCATGTTCAGAGCCCTGGCAAAGATCGGATACGTGGGCAGGGAAGCTGAAACTCACTGAGCTTGTAGTCCAGCGGGATGGGTATTACGGCGCACAAAGCGCGCGTCTCAAACAATAGGCACGGCCGCGTGGCATGCCTGCAAAATCCGAGAAAACGCGCGCTGGTGGCATGTTGAGAGCCCTGGCAAAGATGGGATACGTGGGCAGGGAGGCTGAAACTCACTGAGCTTGTAGTCCAGCGGGATGGGTATTACGGCGCACAAAGCGCGCGTCTCAAACAATAGGCAGGGCGGCGTGGCATGCCTGCAAAATCCGAGAAAACGCGCGCTGGTGGCATGTTCAGAGCCCTGGCAAAGATCGGATACGTGGGCAGGGAAGCTGAAACTCACTGAGCTTGTAGTCCAGCGGGATGGGTATTACGGCGCACAAAGCGCGCGTCTCAAACAATAGGCACGGCCGCGTGGCATGCCTGCAAAATCCGAGAAAACGCGCGCTGGTGGCATGTTGAGAGCCCTGGCAAAGATGGGATACGTGGGCAGGGAGGCTGAAACTCACTGAGCTTGTAGTCCAGCGGGATGGGTATTACGGCGCACAAAGCGCGCGTCTCAAACAATAGGCAGAGCGGCGTGGCATGCCTGCAAAATCCGAGAAAACGCGCGCTGGTGGCATGTTCAGAGCCCTGGCAAAGATCGGATACGTGGGCAGGGAAGCTGAAACTCACTGAGCTTGTAGTCCAGCGAGATGGGTATTACGGCGCACAAAGCGCGCGTCTCAAACAATAGGCACGGCCGCGTGGCATGCCTGCAAAATCCGAGAAAACGCGCGCTGGTGGCATGTTGAGAGCCCTGGCAAAGATGGGATACGTGGGCAGGGAGTCTGAAACTCACTGAGCTTGTAGTCCAGCGGGATGGGTATTACGGCGCACAAAGCGCGCGTCTCAAACAATAGGCAGGGCGGCGTGACATGCCTGCAAAATCCGAGAAAACGCGCGCTGGTGGCATGTTCAGAGCCCTGGCAAAGATCGGATACGTGGGCAGGGAAGCTGAAACTCACTGAGCTTGTAGTCCAGCGGGATGGGTATTACGGCGCACAAAGCGCGCGTCTCAAACAATAGGCACGGCCGCGTGGCATGCCTGCAAAATCCGAGAAAACGCGCGCTGGTGGCATGTTGAGAGCCCTGGCAAAGATGGGATACGTGGGCAGGGAGGCTGAAACTCACTGAGCTTGTAGTCCAGCGGGATGGGTATTACGGCGCACAAAGCGCGCGTCTCAAACAATAGGCAGGGCGGCGAGGCATGCCTGCAAAATCCGAGAAAACGCGCGCTGGTGGCATGTTCAGAGCCCTGGCAAAGATCGGATACGTGGGCAGGGAAGCTGAAACTCACTGAGCTTGTAGTCCAGCGGGATGGGTATTACGGCGCACAAAGCGCGCGTCTCAAACAATAGGCACGGCCGCGTGGCATGCCTGCAAAATCCGAGAAAACGCGCGCTGGTGGCATGTTGAGAGCCCTGGCAAAGATGGGATACGTGGGCAGGGAGGCTGAAACTCACTGAGCTTGTAGTCCAGCGGGATGGGTATTACGGCGCACAAAGCGCGCGTCTCAAACAATAGGCAGGGCGGCGTGGCATGCCTGCAAAATCCGAGAAAACGCGCGCTGGTGGCATGTTCAGAGCCCTGGCAAAGATCGGATACGTGGGCAGGGAAGCTGAAACTCACTGAGCTTGTAGTCCAGCGGGATGGGTATTACGGCGCACAAAGCGCGCGTCTCAAACAATAGGCACGGCCGCGTGGCATGCCTGCAAAATCCGAGAAAATGCGCGCTGGTGGCATGTTGAGAGCCCTGGCAAAGATGGGATACGTGGGCAGGGAGGCTGAAACTCACTGAGCTTGTAGTCCAGCGGGATGGGTATTACGGCGCACAAAGCGCGCGTCTCAAACAATAGGCAGGGCGGCGTGGCATGCCTGCAAAATCCGAGAAAACGCGCGCTGGTGGCATGTTCAGAGCCCTGGCAAAGATCGGATACGTGGGCAGGGAAGCTGAAACTCACTGAGCTTGTAGTCCAGCGGGATGGGTATTACGGCGCACAAAGCGCGCGTCTCAAACAATAGGCACGGCCGCGTGGCATGCCTGCAAAATCCGAGAAAACGCGCGCTGGTGGCATGTTGAGAGCCCTGGCAAAGATGGGATACGTGGGCAGGGAGGCTGAAACTCACTGAGCTTGTAGTCCAGCGGGATGGGTATTACGGCGCACAAAGCGCGCGTCTCAAACAATAGGCAGGGCGGCGTGGCATGCCTGCAAAATCCGAGAAAACGCGCGCTGGTGGCATGTTCAGAGCCCTGGCAAAGATCGGATACGTGGGCAGGGAAGCTGAAACTCACTGAGCTTGTAGTCCAGCGGGATGGGTATTACGGCGCACAAAGCGCGCGTCTCAAACAATAGGCACGGCCGCGTGGCATGCCTGCAAAATCCGAGAAAACGCGCGCTGGTGGCATGTTGAGAGCCCTGGCAAAGATGGGATACGTGGGCAGGGAGGCTGAAACTCACTGAGCTTGTAGTCCAGCGGGATGGGTATTACGGCGCACAAAGCGCGCGTCTCAAACAATAGGCAGGGCGGCGTGGCATGCCTGCAAAATCCGAGAAAACGCGCGCTGGTGGCATGTTCAGAGCCCTGGCAAAGATCGGATACGTGGGAAGGGAAGCTGAAACTCACTGAGCTTGTAGTCCAGCGGGATGGGTATTACGGCGCACAAAGCGCGCGTCTCAAACAATAGGCACGGCCGCGTGGCATGCCTGCAAAATCCGAGAAAACGCGCGCTGGTGGCATGTTGAGAGCCCTGGCAAAGATGGGATACGTGGGCAGGGAGGCTGAAACTCACTGAGCTTGTAGTCCAGCGGGATGGGTATTACGGCGCACAAAGCGCGCGTCTCAAACAATAGGCAGGGCGGCGTGGCATGCCTGCAAAATCCGAGAAAACGCGCGCTGGTGGCATGTTCAGAGCCCTGGCAAAGATCGGATACGTGGGCAGGGAAGCTGAAACTCACTGAGCTTGTAGTCCAGCGGGATGGGTATTACGGCGCACAAAGCGCGCGTCTCAAACAATAGGCACGGCCGCGTGGCATGCCTGCAAAATCCGAGAAAACGCGCGCTGGTGGCATGTTGAGAGCCCTGGCAAAGATGGGATACGTGGGCAGGGAGGCTGAAACTCACTGAGCTTGTAGTCCAGCGGGATGGGTATTACGGCGCACAAAGCGCGCGTCTCAAACAATAGGCAGGGCGGCGTGGCATGCCTGCAAAATCCGAGAAAACGCGCGCTGGTGGCATGTTCAGAGCCCTGGCAAAGATCGGATACGTGGGCAGGGAAGCTGAAACTCACTGAGCTTGTAGTCCAGCGGGATGGGTATTACGGCGCACAAAGCGCGCGTCTCAAACAATAGGCACGGCCGCGTGGCATGCCTGCAAAATCCGAGAAAACGCGCGCTGGTGGCATGTTGAGAGCCCTGGCAAAGATGGGATACGTGGGCAGGGAGGCTGAAACTCACTGAGCTTGTAGTCCAGCGAGATGGGTATTACGGCGCACAAAGCGCGCGTCTCAAACAATAGGCAGGGCGGCGTGGCATGCCTGCAAAATCCGAGAAAACGCGCGCTGGTGGCATGTTCAGAGCCCTGGCAAAGATCGGATACGTGGGCAGGGAGGCTGAAACTCACTGAGCTTGTAGTCCAGCGGGATGGGTATTACGGCGCACAAAGCGCGCGTCTCAAACAATAGGCACGGCCGCGTGGCATGCCTGCAAAATCCGAGAAAACGCGCGCTGGTGGCATGTTGAGAGCCCTGGCAAAGATGGGAGACGTGGGCAGGGAGGCTGAAACTCACTGAGCTTGTAGTCCAGCGAGATGGGTATTACGGCGCACAAAGCGCGCGTCTCAAACAATAGGCAGGGCGGCGTGGCATGCCTGCAAAATCCGAGAAAACGCGCGCTGGTGGCATGTTCAGAGCCCTGGCAAAGATCGGATACGTGGGCAGGGAAGCTGAAACTCACTGAGCTTGTAGTCCAGCGGGATGGGTATTACGGCGCACAAAGCGCGCGTCTCAAACAATAGGCACGGCCGCGTGGCATGCCTGCAAAATCCGAGAAAACGCGCGCTGGTGGCATGTTGAGAGCCCTGGCAAAGATGGGATACGTGGGCAGGGAGGCTGAAACTCACTGAGCTTGTAGTCCAGCGGGATGGGTATTACGGCGCACAAAGCGCGCGTCTCAAACAATAGGCAGGGCGGCGTGGCATGCCTGCAAAATCCGAGAAAACGCGCGCTGGTGGCATGTTCAGAGCCCTGGCAAAGATCGGATACGTGGGCAGAGAAGCTGAAACTCACTGAGCTTGTAGTCCAGCGGGATGGGTATTACGGCGCACAAAGCGCGCGTCTCAAACAATAGGCACGGCCGCGTGGCATGCCTGCAAAATCCGAGAAAACGCGCGCTGGTGGCATGTTCAGAGCCCTGGCAAAGATGGGATACGTGGGCAGGGAGGCTGAAACTCACTGAGCTTGTAGTCCAGCGGGATGGGTATTACGGCGCTCAAAGCGCGCGTCTCAAACAATAGGCAGGGCGGCGTGGCATGCCTGCAAAATCCTAGAAAACGCGCGCTGGTGGCATGTTCAGAGCCCTGGCAAAGATCGGATACGTGGGCAGGGAAGCTGAAACTCACTGAGCTTGTAGTCCAGCGGGATGGGTATTACGGCGCACAAAGCGCGCGTCTCAAACAATAGGCACGGCCGCGTGGCATGCCTGCAAAATCCGAGAAAACGCGCGCTGGTGGCATGTTGAGAGCCCTGGCAAAGATGGGATACGTGGGCAGGGAGGCTGAAACTCACTGAGCTTGTAGTCCAGCGAGATGGGTATTACGGCGCACAAAGCGCGCGTCTCAAACAATAGGCACGGCGGCGTGGCATGCCTGCAAAATCCGAGAAAACGCGCGCTGGTGGCATGTTCAGAGCCCTGGCAAAGATCGGATACGTGGGCAGGGAAGCTGAAACTCACTGAGCTTGTAGTCCAGCGGGATGGGTATTAGGGCGCACAAAGCGCGCGTCTCAAACAATAGGCACGGCCGCGTGGCATGCCTGCAAAATCCGAGAAAACGCGCGCTGGTGGCATGTTGAGAGCCCTGGCAAAGATGGGATACGTGGGCAGGGAGGCTGAAACTCACTGAGCTTGTAGTCCAGCGGGATGGGTATTACGGCGCACAAAGCGCGCGTCTCAAACAATAGGCAGGGCGGCGTGGCATGCCTGCAAAATCCGAGAAAACGCGCGCTGGTGGCATGTTCAGAGCCCTGGCAAAGATCGGATACGTGGGCAGGGAAGCTGAAACTCACTGAGCTTGTAGTCCAGCGGGATGGGTATTACGGCGCACAAAGCGCGCGTCTCAAACAATAGGCACGGCCGCGTGGCATGCCTGCAAAATCCGAGAAAACGCGCGCTGGTGGCATGTTGAGAGCCCTGGCAAAGATGGGATACGTGGGCAGGGAGGCTGAAACTCACTGAGCTTGTAGTCCAGTGGGATGGGTATTACGGCGCACAAAGCGCGCGTCTCAAACAATAGGCAGGGCGGCGTGGCATGCCTGCAAAATCCGAGAAAACGCGCGCTGGTGGCATGTTCAGAGCCCTGGCAAAGATCGGATACGTGGGCAGGGACGCTGAAACTCACTGAGCTTGTAGTCCAGCGGGATGGGTATTACGGCGCACAAACCGCGCGTCTCAAACAATAGGCACGGCCGCGTGGCATGCCTGCAAAATCCGAGAAAACGCGCGCTGGTGGCATGTTGAGAGCCCTGGCAAAGATGGGATACGTGGGCAGGGAGGCTGAAACTCACTGAGCTTATAGTCCAGCGGGATGGGTATTACGGCGCACAAAGCGCGCGTCTCAAACAATAGGCAGGGCGGCGTGGCATGCCTGCAAAATCCGAGAAAACGCGCGCTGGTGGCATGTTCAGAGCCCTAGCAAAGATCGGATACGTGGGCAGGGAAGCTGAAACTCACTGAGCTTGTAGTCCAGCGGGATGGGTTTTACGGCGCACAAAGCGCGCGTCTCAAACAATAGGCACGGCCGCGTGGCATGCCTGCAAAATCCGAGAAAACGCGCGCTGGTGGCATGTTGAGAGCCCTGGCAAAGATGGGATACGTGGGCAGGGAGGCTGAAACTCACTGAGCTTGTAGTCCAGTGGGATGGGTATTACGGCGCACAAAGCGCGCGTCTCAAACAATAGGCAGGGCGGCGTGGCATGCCTGCAAAATCCGAGAAAACGCGCGCTGGTGGCATGTTCAGAGCCCTGGCAAAGATCGGATACGTGGGCAGGGAAGCTGAAACTCACTGAGCTTGTAGTCCAGCGGGATGGGTATTACGGCGCACAAACCGCGCGTCTCAAACAATAGGCACGGCCGCGTGGCATGCCTGCAAAATCCGAGAAAACGCGCGCTGGTGGCATGTTGAGAGCCCTGGCAAAGATGGGATACGTGGGCAGGGAGGCTGAAACTCACTGAGCTTGTAGTCCAGCGGGATGGGTATTACGGCGCACAAAGCGCGCGTCTCAAACAATAGGCAGGGCGGCGTGGCATGCCTGCAAAATTCGAGAAAACGCGCGCTGGTGGCATGTTCAGAGCCCTGGCAAAGATCGGATACGTGGGCAGGGAAGCTGAAACTCACTGAGCTTGTAGTCCAGCGGGATGGGTACTACGGCGCACAAAGCGCGCGTCTCAAACAATAGGCACTGCCGCGTGGCATGCCTGCAAAATCCGAGAAAACGCGCGCTGGTGGCATGTTGAGAGCCCTGGCAAAGATGGGATACGTGGGCAGGGAGGCTGAAACTCACTGAGCTTGTAGTCCAGCGGCATGGGTATTACGGCGCACAAAGGGCGCGTCTCAAACAATAGGCAGGGCGGCGTGGCATGCCTGCAAAATCCGAGAAAACGCGCGCTGGTGGCATGTTCAGAGCCCTGGCAAAGATCGGATACGTGGGCAGGGAAGCTGAAACTCACTGAGCTTGTAGTCCAGCGAAATGGGTATTACGGCGCACAAAGCGCGCGTCTCAAACAATAGGCACGGCCGCGTGGCATGCCTGCAAAATCCGAGAAAACGCGCGCTGGTGGCTTGTTGAGAGCCCTGGCAAAGATGGGATACGTGGGCAGGGAGGCTGAAACTCACTGAGCTTGTAGTCCAGCGGGATGGGTATTACGGCGCACAAAGCGCGCGTCTCAAACAATAGGCAGGGCGGCGTGGCATGCCTGCAAAATCCGAGAAAACGCGCGCTGGTGGCATGTTCAGAGCCCTGGCAAAGATCGGATACGTGGGCAGGGAAGCTGAAACTCACTGAGCTTGTAGTCCAGCGGGATGGGTATTACGGCGCACAAAGCGCGCGTCTCAAACAATAGGCACGGCCGCGTGGCATGCCTGCAAAATCCGAGAAAACGCGCGCTGGTGGCATGTTGAGAGCCCTGGCAAAGATGGGATACGTGGGCAGGGAGGCGGAAACTCACTGAGCTTGTAGTCCAGCGGGATGGGTATTACGGCGCACAAAGCGCGCGTCTCAAACAATAGGCAGGGCGGCGTGGCATGCCTGCAAAATCCGAGAAAACGCGCGCTGGTGGCATGTTCAGAGCCCTGGCAAAGATCGGATACGTGGGCAGGGAAGCTGAAACTCACTGAGCTTGTAGTCCAGCGGGATGGGTATTACGGCGCACAAAGCGCGCGTCTCAAACAATAGGCACGGCCGCGTGGCATGTCTGCAAAATCCGAGAAAACGCGCGCTGGTGGCATGTTGAGAGCCCTGGCAAAGATGGGATACGTGGGCAGGGAGGCTGAAACTCACTGAGCTTGTAGTCCAGCGGGATGGGTATTACGGCGCACAAAGCGCGCGTCTCAAACAATAGGCAGGGCGGCGTGGCATGCCTGCAAAATCCGAGAAAACGCGCGCTGGTGGCATGTTCAGAGCCCTGGCAAAGATCGGATACGTGGGCAGGGAAGCTGAAACTCACTGAGCTTGTAGTCCAGCGGGATGGGTATTACGGCGCACAAAGCGCGCGTCTCAAACAATAGGCACGGCCGCGTGGCATGCCTGCAAAATCCGAGAAAACGCGCGCTGGTGGCATGTTGAGAGCCCTGGCAAAGATGGGATACGTGGGCAGGGAGGCTGAAACTCACTGAGCTTGTAGTCCAGCGGGATGGGTATTACGGCGCACAAAGCGCGCGTCTCAAACAATAGGCAGGGCGGCGTGGCATGCCTGCAAAATCCGAGAAAACGCGCGCTGGTGGCATGTTCAGAGCCCTGGCAAAGATCGGATACGTGGGCAGGGAAGCTGAAACTCACTGAGCTTGTAGTCCATTGGGATGGGTATTACGGCGCACAAAGCGCGCGTCTCAAACAATAGGCAGGGCGGCGTGGCATGCCTGCAAAATCCGAGAAAACGCGCGCTGGTGGCATGTTCAGAGCCCTGGCAAAGATCGGATACGTGGGCAGGGAAGCTGAAACTCACTGAGCTTGTAGTCCAGCGGGATGGGTATTACGGCGCACAAAGCGCGCGTCTCAAACAATAGGCACGGCCGCGTGGCATGCCTGCAAAATCCGAGAAAACGCGCGCTGGTGGCATGTTGAGAGCCCTGGCAAAGATGGGATACGTGGGCAGGGAGGCTGAAACTCACTGAGCTTGTAGTCCAGCGGGATGGGTATTACGGCGCACAAAGCGCGCGTCTCAAACAATAGGCAGGGCGGCGTGGCATGCCTGCAAAATCCGAGAAAACGCGCGCTGGTGGCATGTTCAGAGCCCTGGCAAAGATCGGATACGTGGGCAGGGAAGCTGAAACTCACTGAGCTTGTAGTCCAGCGGGATGGGTATTACGGCGCACAAAGCGCGCGTCTCAAACAATAGGCACGGCCGCGTGGCATGCCTGCAAAATCCGAGAAAACGCGCGCTGGTGGCAAGTTGAGAGCCCTGGCAAAGATGGGATACGTGGGCAGGGAGGCTGAAACTCACTGAGCTTGTAGTCCAGCGGGATGGGTATTACGGCGCACAAAGCGCGCGTCTCAAACAATAGGCAGGGCGGCGTGGCATGCCTGCAAAATCCGAGAAAACGCGCGCTGGTGGCATGTTCAGAGCCCTGGCAAAGATCGGATACGTGGGCAGGGAAGCTGAAACTCACTGAGCTTTTAGTCCAGCGGGATGGGTTTTACGGCGCACAAAGCGCGCGTCTCAAACAATAGGCACGGCCGCGTGGCATGCCTGCAAAATCCGAGAAAACGCGCGCTGGTGGCATGTTGAGAGCCCTGGCAAAGATGGGATACGTGGGCAGGGAGGCTGAAACTCACTGAGCTTGTAGTCCAGCGGGATGGGTCTTACGGCGCACAAAGCGCGCGTCTCAAACAATAGGCAGGGCGGCGTGGCATGCCTGCAAAATCCGAGAAAACGCGCGCTGGTGGCATGTTCAGAGCCCTGGCAAAGATCGGATACGTGGGCAGGGAAGCTGAAACTCACTGAGCTTGTAGTCCAGCGGGATGGGTATTACGGCGCACAAAGCGCGCGTCTCAAACAATAGGCACGGCCGCGTGGCATGCCTGCAAAATCCGAGAAAACGCGCGCTGGTGGCATGTTGAGAGCCCTGGCAAAGATGGGATACGTGGGCAGGGAGGCTGAAACTCACTGAGCTTGTAGTCCAGCGGGATGGGTATTACGGCGCACAAAGCGCGCGTCTCAAACAATAGGCAGGGCGGCGTGGCATGCCTGCAAAATCCGAGAAAACGCGCGCTGGTGGCATGTTCAGAGCCCTGGCAAAGATCGGATACGTGGGCAGCGAAGCTGAAACTCACTGAGCTTGTAGTCCAGCGGGATGGGTATTACGGCGCACAAAGCGCGCGTCTCAAACAATAGGCACGGCCGCGTGGCATGCCTGCAAAATCCGAGAAAACGCGCGCTGGTGGCATGTTGAGAGCCCTGGCAAAGATGGGATACGTGGGCAGGGAGGCTGAAACTCACTGAGCTTGTAGTCCAGCGGGATGGGTATTACGGCGCACAAAGCGCGCGTCTCAAACAATAGGCAGGGCGGCGTGGCATGCCTGCAAAATCCGAGAAAACGCGCGCTGGTGGCATGTTCAGAGCCCTGGCAAAGATCGGATACGTGGGAAGGGAAGCTGAAACTCACTGAGCTTGTAGTCCACCGGGATGGGTATTACGGCGCACAAAGCGCGCGTCTCAAAGAATAGGCACGGCCGCGTGGCATGCCTGCAAAATCCGAGAAAACGCGCGCTGGTGGCATGTTGAGAGCCCTGGCAAAGATGGGATACGTGGGCAGGGAGGCTGAAACTCACTGAGCTTGTAGTCCAGCGGGATGGGTATTACGGCGCACAAAGCGCGCGTCTCAAACAATAGGCAGGGCGGCGTGGCATGCCTGCAAAATCCGAGAAAACGCGCGCTGGTGGCATGTTCAGAGCCCTGGCAAAGATCGGATACGTGGGCAGGGAAGCTGAAACTCACTGAGCTTGTAGTCCAGCGGGATGGGTATTACGGCGCACAAAGCGCGCGTCTCAAACAATAGGCACGGCCGCGTGGCATGCCTGCAAAATCCGAGAAAACGCGCGCTGGTGGCATGTTGAGAGCCCTGGCAAAGATGGGATACGTGGGCAGGGAGGCTGAAACTCACTGAGCTTGTAGTCCAGCGGGATGGGTATTACGGCGCACAAAGCGCGCGTCTCAAACAATAGGCAGGGCGGCGTGGCATGCCTGCAAAATCCGAGAAAACGCGCGCTGGTGGCATGTTCAGAGCCCTGGCAAAGATCGGATACGTGGGCAGGG
Source organism: Stylophora pistillata (assembly GCF_964205215.1). Classification (NCBI taxonomy): domain Eukaryota; kingdom Metazoa; phylum Cnidaria; class Anthozoa; order Scleractinia; family Pocilloporidae; genus Stylophora; species Stylophora pistillata. The sequence continues at coordinate 776,280 of NW_028290895.1, forward strand.
AAGCTGAAACTCACTGAGCTTGTAGTCCAGCGGGATGGGTATTACGGCGCACAAAGCGCGCGTCTCAAACAATAGGCACGGCCGCGTGGCATGCCTGCAGAATCCGAGAAAACGCGCGCTGGTGGCATGTTGAGAGCCCTGGCAAAGATGGGATACGTGGGCAGGGAGGCTGAAACTCACTGAGCTTGTAGTCCAGCGGGATGGGTATTACGGCGCACAAAGCGCGCGTCTCAAACAATAGGCAGGGCGGCGTGGCATGCCTGCAAAATCCGAGAAAACGCGCGCTGGTGGCATGTTCAGAGCCCTGGCAAAGATCGGATACGTGGGCAGGAAAGCTGAAACTCACTGAGCTTGTAGTCCAGCGGGATGGGTATTACGGCGCACAAAGCGCGCGTCTCAAACAATAGGCACGGCCGCGTGGCATGCCTGCAAAATCCGAGAAAACGCGCGCTGGTGGCATGTTGAGAGCCCTGGCAAAGATGGGATACGTGGGCAGGGAGGCTGAAACTCCCTGAGCTTGTAGTCCAGAGGGATGGGTATTACGGCGCACAAAGCGCGCGTCTCAAACAATAGGCAGGGCGGCGTGGCATGCCTGCAAAATCCGAGAAAACGCGCGCTGGTGGCATGTTCAGAGCCCTGGCAAAGATCGGATACGTGGGCAGGGAAGCTGAAACTCACTGAGCTTGTAGTCCAGCGGGATGGGTATTACGGCGCACAAAGCGCTCGTCTCAAACAATAGGCACGGCCGCGTGGCATGCCTGCAAAATCCGAGAAAACGCGCGCTGGTGGCATGTTGAGAGCCCTGGCAAAGATGGGATACGTGGGCAGGGAGGCTGAAACTCACTGAGCTTGTAGTCCAGCGGGATGGGTATTACGGCGCACAAAGCGCGCGTCTCAAACAATAGGCAGGGCGGCGTGGCATGCCTGCAAAATCCGAGAAAACGCGCGCTGGTGGCATGTTCAGAGCCCTGGCAAAGATCGGATACGTGGGCAGGGAAGCTGAAACTCACTGAGCTTTTAGTCCAGCGGGATGGGTATTACGGCGCACAAAGCGCGCGTCTCAAACAATAGGCACGGCCGCGTGGCATGCCTGCAAAATCCGAGAAAACGCGCGCTGGTGGCATGTTGAGAGCCCTGGCAAAGATGGGATACGTGGGCAGGGAGGCTGAAACTCACTGAGCTTGTAGTCCAGCGGGATGGGTATTACGGCGCACAAAGCGCGCGTCTCAAACAATAGGCAGGGCGGCGTGGCATGCCTGCAAAATCCGAGAAAACGCGCGCTGGTGGCATGTTCAGAGCCCTGGCAAAGATCGGATACGTGGGCAGGGAAGCTGAAACTCACTGAGCTTGTAGTCCAGCGGGATGGGTATTACGGCGCACAAAGCGCGCGTCTCAAACAATAGGCACGGCCGCGTGGCATGCCTGCAAAATCCGAGAAAACGCGCGCTGGTGGCATGTTGAGAGCCCTGGCAAAGATGGGATACGTGGGCAGGGAGGCTGAAACTCACTGAGCTTGTAGTCCAGCGGGATGGGTATTACGGCGCACAAAGCGCGCGTCTCAAACAATAGGCAGGGCGGCGTGGCATGCCTGCAAAATCCGAGAAAACGCGCGCTGGTGGCATGTTCAGAGCCCTGGCAAAGATCGGATACGTGGGCAGGGAGGCTGAAACTCACTGAGCTTGTAGTCCAGCGGGAAGGGTATTACGGCGCACAAAGCGCGCGTCTCAAACAATAGGCACGGCCGCGTGGCATGCCTGCAAAATCCGAGAAAACGCGCGCTGGTGGCATGTTGAGAGCCCTGGCAAAGATGGGATACGTGGGCAGGGAGGCTGAAACTCACTGAGCTTGTAGTCCAGCGGGATGGGTATTACGGCGCACAAAGCGCGCGTCTCAAACAATAGGCAGGGCGGCGTGGCATGCCTGCAAAATCCGAGAAAACGCGCGCTGGTGGCATGTTCAGAGCCCTGGCAAAGATCGGATACGTGGGCAGGGAAGCTGAAACTCACTGAGCTTGTAGTCCACCGGGATGGGTATTACGGCGCACAAAGCGCGCGTCTCAAACAATAGGCACGGCCGCGTGGCATGCCTGCAAAATCCGAGAAAACGCGCGCTGGTGGCATGTTGAGAGCCCTGGCAAAGATGGGATACGTGGGCAGGGAGGCTGAAACTCACTGAGCTTGTAGTCCAGCGGGATGGGTATTACGGCGCACAAAGCGCGCGTCTCAAACAATAGGCAGGGCGGCGTGGCATGCCTGCAAAATCCGAGAAAACGCGCGCTGGTGGCATGTTCAGAGCCCTGGCAAAGATCGGATACGTGGGCAGGGAAGCTGAAACTCACTGAGCTTGTAGTCCAGCGGGATGGGTATTACGGCGCACAAAGCGCGCGTCTCAAACAATAGGCACGGCCGCGTGGCATGCCTGCAAAATCCGAGAAAACGCGCGCTGGTGGCATGTTGAGAGCCCTGGCAAAGATGGGATACGTGGGCAGGGAGGCTGAAACTCACTGAGCTTGTAGTCCAGCGGGATGGGTATTACGGCGCACAAAGCGCGCGTCTCAAACAATAGGCAGGGCGGCGTGGCATGCCTGCAAAATCCGAGAAAACGCGCGCTGGTGGCATGTTCAGAGCCCTGGCAAAGATCGGATACGTGGGCAGGGAAGCTGAAACTCACTGAGCTTGTAGTCCAGCGGAATGGGTATTACGGCGCACAAAGCGCGCGTCTCAAACAATAGGCACGGCCGCGTGGCATGCCTGCAAAATCCGAGAAAACGCGCGCTGGTGGCATGTTCAGAGCCCTGGCAAAGATGGGATACGTGGGCAGGGAGGCTGAAACTCACTGAGCTTGTAGTCCAGCGGGATGGGTATTACGGCGCACAAAGCGCGCGTCTCAAACAATAGGCAGGGCGGCGTGGCATGCCTGCAAAATCCGAGAAAACGCGCGCTGGTGGCATGTTCAGAGCCCTGGCAAAGATCGGATACGTGGGCAGGGAAGCTGAAACTCACTGAGCTTGTAGTCCAGCGGGATGGGTATTACGGCGCACAAAGCGCGCGTCTCAAACAATAGGCACGGCCGCGTGGCATGCCTGCAAAATCCGAGAAAACGCGCGCTGGTGGCATGTTGAGAGCCCTGGCAAAGATGGGATACGTGGGCAGGGAGGCTGAAACTCACTGAGCTTGTAGTCCAGCGGGATGGGTATTACGGCGCACAAAGCGCGCGTCTCAAACAATAGGCAGGGCGGCGTGGCATGCCTGCAAAATCCGAGAAAACGCGCGCTGGTGGCATGTTCAGAGCCCTGGCAAAGATCGGATACGTGGGCAGGGAAGCTGAAACTCACTGAGCTTGTAGTCCAGCGGGATGGGTATTTCGGCGCACAAAGCGCGCGTCTCAAACAATAGGCACGGCCGCGTGGCATGCCTGCAAAATCCGAGAAAACGCGCGCTGGTGGCATGTTGAGAGCCCTGGCAAAGATGGGATACGTGGGCAGGGAAACTGAAACTCACTGAGCTTGTAGTCCAGCGGGATGGGTATTACGGCGCACAAAGCGCGCGTCTCAAACAATAGGCAGGGCGGCGTGGCATGCCTGCAAAATCCGAGAAAACGCGCGCTGGTGGCATGTTCAGAGCCCTGGCAAAGATCGGATACGTGGGCAGGGAAGCTGAAACTCACTGAGCTTGTAGTCCAGCGGGATGGGTATTACGGCGCACAAAGCGCGCGTCTCAAACAATAGGCACGGCCGCGTGGCATGCCTGCAAAATCCGAGAAAACGCGCGCTGGTGGCATGTTGAGAGCCCTGGCAAAGATGGAATACGTGGGCAGGGAGGCTGAAACTCACTGAGCTTGTAGTCCAGCGGGATGGGTATTACGGCGCACAAAGCGCGCGTCTCAAACAATAGGCAGGGCGGCGTGGCATGCCTGCAAAATCCGAGAAAACGTGCGCTGGTGGCATGTTCAGAGCCCTGGCAAAGATCGGATACGTGGGCAGGGAAGCTGAAACTCACTGAGCTTGTAGTCCAGCGGGATGGGTATTACGGCGCACAAAGCGCGCGTCTCAAACAATAGGCACGGCCGCGTGGCATGCCTGCAAAATCCGAGAAAACGCGCGCTGGTGGCATGTTGAGAGCCCTGGCAAAGATGGGATACGTGGGCAGGGAGGCTGAAACTCACTGAGCTTGTAGTCCAGCGGGATGGGTATTACGGCGCACAAAGCGCGCGTCTCAAACAATAGGCAGGGCGGCGTGGCATGCCTGCAAAATCCGAGAAAACGCGCGCTGGTGGCATGTTTAGAGCCCTGGCAAAGATCGGATACGTGGGCAGGGAAGCTGAAACTCACTGAGCTTGTAGTCCAGCGGGATGGGTATTACGGCGCACAAAGCGCGCGTCTCAAACAATAGGCACGGCCGCGTGGCATGCCTGCAAAATCCGAGAAAACGCGCGCTGGTGGCATGTTGAGAGCCCTGGCAAAGATGGGATACGTGGGCAGGGAGGCTGAAACTCACTGAGCTTGTAGTCCAGCGGGATGGGTATTACGGCGCACAAAGCGCGCGTCTCAAACAATAGGCAGGGCGGCGTGGCATGCCTGCAAAATCCGAGAAAACGCGCGCTGGTGGCATGTTCAGAGCCCTGGCAAAGATCGGATACGTGGGCAGGGAAGCTGAAACTCACTGCGCTTGTAGTCCAGCGGGATGGGTATTACGGCGCACAAAGCGCGCGTCTCAAACAATAGGCACGGCCGCGTGGCATGCCTGCAAAATCCGAGAAAACGCGCGCTGTTGGCATGTTGAGAGCCCTGGCAAAGATGGGATACGTGGGCAGGGAGGCTGAAACTCACTGAGCTTGTAGTCCAGCGGGATGGGTATTACGGCGCACAAAGCGCGCGTCTCAAACAATAGGCAGGGCGGCGTGGCATGCCTGCAAAATCCGAGAAAACGCGCGCTGGTGGCATGTTCAGAGCCCTGGCAAAGATCGGATACGTGGGCAGGGAAGCTGAAACTCACTGAGCTTGTAGTCCAGCGGGATGGGTATTACGGCGCACAAAGCGCGCGTCTCAAACAATAGGCACGGCCGCGTGGCATGCCTGCAAAATCCGAGAAAACGCGCGCTGGTGGCATGTTGAGAGCCCTGGCAAAGATGGGATACGTGGGCAGGGAGGCTGAAACTCACTGAGCTTGTAGTCCAGCGGGATGGGTATTACGGCGCACAAAGCGCGCGTCTCAAACAATAGGCAGGGCGGCGTGGCATGCCTGCAAAATCCGAGAAAACGCGCGCTGGTGGCATGTTCAGAGCCCTGGCAAAGATCGGATACGTGGGCAGGGAAGCTGAAACTCACTGAGCTTGTAGTCCAGCGGGATGGGTATTACGGCGCACAAAGCGCGCGTCTCAAACAATAGGCACGGCCGCGTGGCATGCCTGCAAAATCCGAGAAAACGCGCGCTGGTGGCATGTTGAGAGCCCTGGCAAAGATGGGATACGTGGGCAGGGAGGCTGAAACTCACTGAGCTTGTAGTCCAGCGGGATGGGTATTACGGCGCACAAAGCGCGCGTCTCAAACAATAGGCAGGGCGGCGTGGCATGCCTGCAAAATCCGAGAAAACGCGCGCTGGTGGCATGTTCAGAGCCCTGGCAAAGATCGGATACGTGGGCAGGGAGGCTGAAACTCACTGAGCTTGTAGTCCAGCGGGATGGGTATTACGGCGCACAAAGCGCGCGTCTCAAACAATAGGCACGGCCGCGTGGCATGCCTGCAAAATCCGAGAAAACGCGCGCTGGTGGCATGTTGAGAGCCCTGGCAAAGATGGGATACGTGGGAAGGGAGGCTGAAACTCACTGAGCTTGTAGTCCAGCGGGATGGGTATTACGGCGCACAAAGCGCGCGTCTCAAACAATAGGCAGGGCGGCGCGGCATGCCTGCAAAATCCGAGAAAACGCGCGCTGGTGGCATGTTCAGAGCCCTGGCAAAGATCGGATACGTGGGCAGGGAAGCTTAAACTCACTGAGCTTGTAGTCCAGCGGGATGGGTATTACGGCGCACAAAGCGCGCGTCTCAAACAATAGGCACGGCCGCGTGGCATGCCTGTAAAATCCGAGAAAACGCGCGCTGGTGGCATGTTGAGAGCCCTGGCAAAGATGGGATACGGGGGCAGGGAGGCTGAAACTCACTGAGCTTGTAGTCCAGCGGGATGGGTATTACGGCGCACAAAGCGCGCGTCTCAAACAATAGGCAGGGTGGCGTGGCATGCCTGCAAAATCCGAGAAAACGCGCGCTGGTGGCATGTTCAGAGCCCTGGCAAAGATCGGATACGTGGGCAGGGAGGCTGAAACTCACTGAGCTTGTAGTCCAGCAAGATGGGTATTACGGCGCACAAAGCGCGCGTCTCAAACAATAGGCACGGCCGCGTGGCATGCCTGCAAAATCCGAGAAAACGCGCGCTGGTGGCATGTTGAGAGCCCTGGCAAAAATGGGATACGTGGGCAGGGAGGCTGAAACTCACTGAGCTTGTAGTCCAGCGGGATGGGTATTACGGCGCACAAAGCGCGCGTCTCAAACAATAGGCAGGGCGGCGTGGCATGCCTGCAAAATCCGAGAAAACGCGCGCTGGTGGCATGTTCAGAGCCCTGGCAAAGATCGGATACGTGGGCAGGGAAGCTGAAACTCACTGAGCTTGTAGTCCAGCGGGATGGGTATTACGGCGCACAAAGCGCGCGTCTCAAACAATAGGCACGGCCGCGTGGCATGCCTGCAAAATCCGAGAAAACGCGCGCTGGTGGCATGTTGAGAGCCCTGGCAAAGATGGGATACGTGGGCAGGGAGGCTGAAACTCACTGAGCTTGTAGTCCAGCGGGATGGGTATTACGGCGCACAAAGCGCGCGTCTCAAACAATAGGCAGGGCGGCGTGGCATGCCTGCAAAATCCGAGAAAACGCGCGCTGGTGGCATGTTGAGAGCCCTGGCAAAGATGGGATACGTGGGCAGGGAGGCTGAGACTCACTGAGCTTGTAGTCCAGCGGGATGGGTATTACGGCGCACAAAGCGCGCGTCTCAAACAATAGGCAGGGCGGCGTGGCATGCCTGCAAAATCCGAGAAAACGCGCGCTGGTGGCATGTTCAGAGCCCTGGCAAAGATCGGATACGTGGGCAGGGAGGCTGAAACTCACTGAGCTTGTAGTCCAGCGGGATGGGTATTACGGCGCACAAAGCGCGCGTCTCAAACAATAGGCACGGCCGCGTGGCATGCCTGCAAAATCCGAGAAAACGCGCGCTGGTGGCATGTTGAGAGCCCTGGCAAAGATGGAATACGTGGGCAGGGAGGCTGAAACTCACTGAGCTTGTAGTCCAGCGGGATGGGTATTACGGCGCACAAAGCGCGCGTCTCAAACAATAGGCAGGGCGGCGTGGCATGCCTGCAAAATCCGAGAAAACGCGCGCTGGTGGCATGTTCAGAGCCCTGGCAAAGATCGGATACGTGGGCAGGGAAGCTGAAACTCACTGAGCTTGTAGTCCAGCGGAATGGGTTTTACGGCGCACAAAGCGCGCGTCTCAAACAATAGGCACGGCCGCGTGGCATGCCTGCAAAATCCGAGAAAACGCGCGCTGGTGGCATGTTCAGAGCCCTGGCAAAGATCGGATACGTGGGCAGGGAAGCTGAAACTCACTGAGCTTGTAGTCCAGCGGGATGGGTATTACGGCGCACAAAGCGCGCGTCTCAAACAATAGGCACGGCCGCGTGGCATGCCTGCAAAATCCGAGAAAACGCGCGCTGGTGGCATGTTGAGAGCCCTGGCAAAGATGGGATACGTGGGCAGGGAAGCTGAAACTCACTGAGCTTGTAGTCCAGCGGGATGGGTATTACGGCGCACAAAGCGCGCGTCTCAAACAATAGGCAGGGCGGCGTGGCATGCCTGCAAAATCCGAGAAAACGCGCGCTGGTGGCATGTTCAGAGCCCTGGCAAAGATCGGATACGTGGGCAGGGAAGCTGAAACTCACTGAGCTTGTAGTCCAGCGGGATGGGTATTACGGCGCACAAAGCGCGCGTCTCAAACAATAGGCACGGCCGCGTGGCATGCCTGCAAAATCCGAGAAAACGCGCGCTGGTGGCATGTTGAGAGCCCTGGCAAAGATGGGATACGTGGGCAGGGAGGCTGAAACTCACTGAGCTTGTAGTCCAGCGGGATGGGTATTACGGCGCACAAAGCGCGCGTCTCAAACAATAGGCAGGGCGGCGTGGCATGCCTGCAAAATCCGAGAAAACGCGCGCTGGTGGCATGTTCAGAGCCCTGGCAAAGATCGGATACGTGGGCAGGGAAGCTGAAACTCACTGAGCTTGTAGTCCAGCGGGATGGGTATTACGGCGCACAAAGCGCGCGTCTCAAACAATAGGCACGGCCGCGTGGCATGCCTGCAAAATCCGAGAAAACGCGCGCTGGTGGCATGTTGAGAGCCCTGGCAAAGATGGGATACGTGGGCAGGGAGGCTGAAACTCACTGAGCTTGTAGTCCAGCGGGATGGGTATTACGGCGCACAAAGCGCGCGTCTCAAACAATAGGCAGGGCGGCGTGGCATGCCTGCAAAATCCGAGAAAACGCGCGCTGGTGGCATGTTCAGAGCCCTGGCAAAGATCGGATACGTGGGCAGGGAAGCTGAAACTCACTGAGCTTGTAGTCCAGCGGGATGGGTATTACGGCGCACAAAGCGCGCGTCTCAAACAATAGGCACGGCCGCGTGGCATGCCTGCAAAATCCGAGAAAACGCGCGCTGGTGGCATGTTGAGAGCCCTGGCAAAGATGGGATACGTGGGCAGGGAGGCTGAAACTCACTGAGCTTGTAGTCCAGCGGGATGGGTATTACGGCGCACAAAGCGCGCGTCTCAAACAATAGGCAGGGCGGCGTGGCATGCCTGCAAAATCCGAGAAAACGCGCGCTGGTGGCATGTTCAGAGCCCTGGCAAAGATCGGATACGTGGGCAGGGAAGCTGAAACTCACTGAGCTTGTAGTCCACCGGGATGGGTATTACGGCGCACAAAGCGCGCGTCTCAAACAATAGGCACGGCCGCGTGGCATGCCTGCAAAATCCGAGAAAACGCGCGCTGGTGGCATGTTGAGAGCCCTGGCAAAGATGGGATACGTGGGCAGGGAGGCTGAAACTCACTGAGCTTGTAGTCCAGCGGGATGGGTATTACGGCGCACAAAGCGCGCGTCTCAAACAATAGGCAGGGCGGCGTGGCATGCCTGCAAAATCCGAGAAAACGCGCGCTGGTGGCATGTTCAGAGCCCTGGCAAAGATCGGATACGTGGGCAGGGAAGCTGAAACTCACTGAGCTTGTAGTCCAGCGGGATGGGTATTACGGCGCACAAAGCGCGCGTCTCAAACAATAGGCACGGCCGCGTGGCATGCCTGCAAAATCCGAGAAAACGCGCGCTGGTGGCATGTTGAGAGCCCTGGCAAAGATGGGATACGTGGGCAGGGAGGCTGAAACTCACTGAGCTTGTAGTCCAGCGGGATGGGTATTACGGCGCACAAAGCGCGCGTCTCAAACAATAGGCAGGGCGGCGTGGCATGCCTGCAAAATCCGAGAAAACGCGCGCTGGTGGCATGTTCAGAGCCCTGGCAAAGATCGGATACGTGGGCAGGGAAGCTGAAACTCACTGAGCTTGTAGTCCAGCGGAATGGGTATTACGGCGCACAAAGCGCGCGTCTCAAACAATAGGCACGGCCGCGTGGCATGCCTGCAAAATCCGAGAAAACGCGCGCTGGTGGCATGTTGAGAGCCCTGGCAAAGATGGGATACGTGGGCAGGGAGGCTGAAACTCACTGAGCTTGTAGTCCAGCGGGATGGGTATTACGGCGCACAAAGCGCGCGTCTCAAACAATAGGCAGGGCGGCGTGGCATGCCTGCAAAATCCGAGAAAACGCGCGCTGGTGGCATGTTCAGAGCCCTGGCAAAGATCGGATACGTGGGCAGGGAAGCTGAAACTCACTGAGCTTGTAGTCCAGCGGGATGGGTATTACGGCGCACAAAGCGCGCGTCTCAAACAATAGGCACGGCCGCGTGGCATGCCTGCAAAATCCGAGAAAACGCGCGCTGGTGGCATGTTGAGAGCCCTGGCAAAGATGGGATACGTGGGCAGGGAGGCTGAAACTCACTGAGCTTGTAGTCCAGCGGGATGGGTATTACGGCGCACAAAGCGCGCGTCTCAAACAATAGGCAGGGCGGCGTGGCATGCCTGCAAAATCCGAGAAAACGCGCGCTGGTGGCATGTTCAGAGCCCTGGCAAAGATCGGATACGTGGGCAGGGAAGCTGAAACTCACTGAGCTTGTAGTCCAGCGGGATGGGTATTTCGGCGCACAAAGCGCGCGTCTCAAACAATAGGCACGGCCGCGTGGCATGCCTGCAAAATCCGAGAAAACGCGCGCTGGTGGCATGTTGAGAGCCCTGGCAAAGATGGGATACGTGGGCAGGGAAACTGAAACTCACTGAGCTTGTAGTCCAGCGGGATGGGTATTACGGCGCACAAAGCGCGCGTCTCAAACAATAGGCAGGGCGGCGTGGCATGCCTGCAAAATCCGAGAAAACGCGCGCTGGTGGCATGTTCAGAGCCCTGGCAAAGATCGGATACGTGGGCAGGGAAGCTGAAACTCACTGAGCTTGTAGTCCAGCGGGATGGGTATTACGGCGCACAAAGCGCGCGTCTCAAACAATAGGCACGGCCGCGTGGCATGCCTGCAAAATCCGAGAAAACGCGCGCTGGTGGCATGTTGAGAGCCCTGGCAAAGATGGAATACGTGGGCAGGGAGGCTGAAACTCACTGAGCTTGTAGTCCAGCGGGATGGGTATTACGGCGCACAAAGCGCGCGTCTCAAACAATAGGCAGGGCGGCGTGGCATGCCTGCAAAATCCGAGAAAACGTGCGCTGGTGGCATGTTCAGAGCCCTGGCAAAGATCGGATACGTGGGCAGGGAAGCTGAAACTCACTGAGCTTGTAGTCCAGCGGGATGGGTATTACGGCGCACAAAGCGCGCGTCTCAAACAATAGGCACGGCCGCGTGGCATGCCTGCAAAATCCGAGAAAACGCGCGCTGGTGGCATGTTGAGAGCCCTGGCAAAGATGGGATACGTGGGCAGGGAGGCTGAAACTCACTGAGCTTGTAGTCCAGCGGGATGGGTATTACGGCGCACAAAGCGCGCGTCTCAAACAATAGGCAGGGCGGCGTGGCATGCCTGCAAAATCCGAGAAAACGCGCGCTGGTGGCATGTTTAGAGCCCTGGCAAAGATCGGATACGTGGGCAGGGAAGCTGAAACTCACTGAGCTTGTAGTCCAGCGGGATGGGTATTACGGCGCACAAAGCGCGCGTCTCAAACAATAGGCAGGGCGGCGTGGCATGCCTGCAAAATCCGAGAAAACGCGCGCTGGTGGCATGTTCAGAGCCCTGGCAAAGATCGGATACGTGGGCAGGGAAGCTGAAACTCACTGCGCTTGTAGTCCAGCGGGATGGGTATTACGGCGCACAAAGCGCGCGTCTCAAACAATAGGCACGGCCGCGTGGCATGCCTGCAAAATCCGAGAAAACGCGCGCTGTTGGCATGTTGAGAGCCCTGGCAAAGATGGGATACGTGGGCAGGGAGGCTGAAACTCACTGAGCTTGTAGTCCAGCGGGATGGGTATTACGGCGCACAAAGCGCGCGTCTCAAACAATAGGCAGGGCGGCGTGGCATGCCTGCAAAATCCGAGAAAACGCGCGCTGGTGGCATGTTCAGAGCCCTGGCAAAGATCGGATACGTGGGCAGGGAAGCTGAAACTCACTGAGCTTGTAGTCCAGCGGGATGGGTATTACGGCGCACAAAGCGCGCGTCTCAAACAATAGGCACGGCCGCGTGGCATGCCTGCAAAATCCGAGAAAACGCGCGCTGGTGGCATGTTGAGAGCCCTGGCAAAGATGGGATACGTGGGCAGGGAGGCTGAAACTCACTGAGCTTGTAGTCCAGCGGGATGGGTATTACGGCGCACAAAGCGCGCGTCTCAAACAATAGGCAGGGCGGCGTGGCATGCCTGCAAAATCCGAGAAAACGCGCGCTGGTGGCATGTTCAGAGCCCTGGCAAAGATCGGATACGTGGGCAGGGAAGCTGAAACTCACTGAGCTTGTAGTCCAGCGGGATGGGTATTACGGCGCACAAAGCGCGCGTCTCAAACAATAGGCACGGCCGCGTGGCATGCCTGCAAAATCCGAGAAAACGCGCGCTGGTGGCATGTTGAGAGCCCTGGCAAAGATGGGATACGTGGGCAGGGAGGCTGAAACTCACTGAGCTTGTAGTCCAGCGGGATGGGTATTACGGCGCACAAAGCGCGCGTCTCAAACAATAGGCAGGGCGGCGTGGCATGCCTGCAAAATCCGAGAAAACGCGCGCTGGTGGCATGTTCAGAGCCCTGGCAAAGATCGGATACGTGGGCAGGGAGGCTGAAACTCACTGAGCTTGTAGTCCAGCGGGATGGGTATTACGGCGCACAAAGCGCGCGTCTCAAACAATAGGCACGGCCGCGTGGCATGCCTGCAAAATCCGAGAAAACGCGCGCTGGTGGCATGTTGAGAGCCCTGGCAAAGATGGGATACGTGGGAAGGGAGGCTGAAACTCACTGAGCTTGTAGTCCAGCGGGATGGGTATTACGGCGCACAAAGCGCGCGTCTCAAACAATAGGCAGGGCGGCGCGGCATGCCTGCAAAATCCGAGAAAACGCGCGCTGGTGGCATGTTCAGAGCCCTGGCAAAGATCGGATACGTGGGCAGGGAAGCTTAAACTCACTGAGCTTGTAGTCCAGCGGGATGGGTATTACGGCGCACAAAGCGCGCGTCTCAAACAATAGGCACGGCCGCGTGGCATGCCTGTAAAATCCGAGAAAACGCGCGCTGGTGGCATGTTGAGAGCCCTGGCAAAGATGGGATACGGGGGCAGGGAGGCTGAAACTCACTGAGCTTGTAGTCCAGCGGGATGGGTATTACGGCGCACAAAGCGCGCGTCTCAAACAATAGGCAGGGTGGCGTGGCATGCCTGCAAAATCCGAGAAAACGCGCGCTGGTGGCATGTTCAGAGCCCTGGCAAAGATCGGATACGTGGGCAGGGAGGCTGAAACTCACTGAGCTTGTAGTCCAGCAAGATGGGTATTACGGCGCACAAAGCGCGCGTCTCAAACAATAGGCACGGCCGCGTGGCATGCCTGCAAAATCCGAGAAAACGCGCGCTGGTGGCATGTTGAGAGCCCTGGCAAAAATGGGATACGTGGGCAGGGAGGCTGAAACTCACTGAGCTTGTAGTCCAGCGGGATGGGTATTAGGGCGCACAAAGCGCGCGTCTCAAACAATAGGCAGGGCGGCGTGGCATGCCTGCAAAATCCGAGAAAACGCGCGCTGGTGGCATGTTCAGAGCCCTGGCAAAGATCGGATACGTGGGCAGGGAAGCTGAAACTCACTGAGCTTGTAGTCCAGCGGGATGGGTATTACGGCGCACAAAGCGCGCGTCTCAAACAATAGGCACGGCCGCGTGGCATGCCTGCAAAATCCGAGAAAACGCGCGCTGGTGGCATGTTGAGAGCCCTGGCAAAGATGGGATACGTGGGCAGGGAGGCTGAAACTCACTGAGCTTGTAGTCCAGCGGGATGGGTATTACGGCGCACAAAGCGCGCGTCTCAAACAATAGGCAGGGCGGCGTGGCATGCCTGCAAAATCCGAGAAAACGCGCGCTGGTGGCATGTTGAGAGCCCTGGCAAAGATGGGATACGTGGGCAGGGAGGCTGAGACTCACTGAGCTTGTAGTCCAGCGGGATGGGTATTACGGCGCACAAAGCGCGCGTCTCAAACAATAGGCAGGGCGGCGTGGCATGCCTGCAAAATCCGAGAAAACGCGCGCTGGTGGCATGTTCAGAGCCCTGGCAAAGATCGGATACGTGGGCAGGGAGGCTGACACTCACTGAGCTTGTAGTCCAGCGGGATGGGTATTACGGCGCACAAAGCGCGCGTCTCAAACAATAGGCACGGCCGCGTGGCATGCCTGCAAAATCCGAGAAAACGCGCGCTGGTGGCATGTTGAGAGCCCTGGCAAAGATGGAATACGTGGGCAGGGAGGCTGAAACTCACTGAGCTTGTAGTCCAGCGGGATGGGTATTACGGCGCACAAAGCGCGCGTCTCAAACAATAGGCAGGGCGGCGTGGCATGCCTGCAAAATCCGAGAAAACGCGCGCTGGTGGCATGTTCAGAGCCCTGGCAAAGATCGGATACGTGGGCAGGGAAGCTGAAACTCACTGAGCTTGTAGTCCAGCGGAATGGGTTTTACGGCGCACAAAGCGCGCGTCTCAAACAATAGGCACGGCCGCGTGGCATGCCTGCAAAATCCGAGAAAACGCGCGCTGGTGGCATGTTCAGAGCCCTGGCAAAGATCGGATACGTGGGCAGGGAAGCTGAAACTCACTGAGCTTGTAGTCCAGCGGGATGGGTATTACGGCGCACAAAGCGCGCGTCTCAAACAATAGGCACGGCCGCGTGGCATGCCTGCAAAATCCGAGAAAACGCGCGCTGGTGGCATGTTGAGAGCCCTGGCAAAGATGGGATACGTGGGCAGGGAAGCTGAAACTCACTGAGCTTGTAGTCCAGCGGGATGGGTATTACGGCGCACAAAGCGCGCGTCTCAAACAATAGGCAGGGCGGCGTGGCATGCCTGCAAAATCCGAGAAAACGCGCGCTGGTGGCATGTTCAGAGCCCTGGCAAAGATCGGATACGTGGGCAGGGAAGCTGAAACTCCCTGAGCTTGTAGTCCAGCGGGATGGGTATTACGGCGCACAAAGCGCGCGTCTCAAACAATAGGCACGGCCGCGTGGCATGCCTGCAAAATCCGAGAAAACGCGCGCTGGTGGCATGTTGAGAGCCCTGGCAAAGATGGGATACGTGGGCAGGGAGGCTGAAACTCACTGAGCTTGTAGTCCATTGGGATGGGTATTACGGCGCACAAAGCGCGCGTCTCAAACAATAGGCAGGGCGGCGTGGCATGCCTGCAAAATCCGAGAAAACGCGCGCTGGTGGCATGTTCAGAGCCCTGGCAAAGATCGGATACGTGGGCAGGGAGGCTGAAACTCACTGAGCTTGTAGTCCAGCGGGATGGGTATTACGGCGCACAAAGCGCGCGTCTCAAACAATAGGCACGGCCGCGTGGCATGCCTGCAAAATCCGAGAAAACGCGCGCTGGTGGCATGTTGAGAGCCCTGGCAAAGATGGGATACGTGGGCAGGGAGGCTGAAACTCACTGAGCTTGTAGTCCAGCGGGATGGGTATTACGGCGCACAAAGCGCGCGTCTCAAACAATAGGCAGGGCGGCGTGGCATGCCTGCAAAATCCGAGAAAACGCGCGCTGGTGGCATGTTCAGAGCCCTGGCAAAGATCGGATACGTGGGCAGGGAAGCTGAAACTCACTGAGCTTGTAGTCCAGCGGGATGGGTATTACGGCGCACAAAGCGCGCGTCTCAAACAATAGGCACGGCCGCGTGGCATGCCTGCAAAATCCGAGAAAACGCGCGCTGGTGGCATGTTGAGAGCCCTGGCAAAGATGGGATACGTGGGCAGGGAGGCTGAAACTCACTGAGCTTGTAGTCCAGCGGGATGGGTATTACGGCGCACAAAGCGCGCGTCTCAAACAATAGGCAGGGCGGCGTGGCATGCCTGCAAAATCCGAGAAAACGCGCGCTGGTGGCATGTTCAGAGCCCTGGCAAAGATCGGATACGTGGGCAGGGAAGCTGAAACTCACTGAGCTTGTAGTCCAGCGGGATGGGTATTACGGCGCACAAAGCGGGCGTCTCAAACAATAGGCACGGCCGCGTGGCATGCCTGCAAAATCCGAGAAAACGCGCGCTGGTGGCATGTTGAGAGCCCTGGCAAAGATGGGATACGTGGGCAGGGAGGCTGAAACTCACTGAGCTTGTAGTCCAGCGGGATGGGTATTACGGCGCACAAAGCGCGCGTCTCAAACAATAGGCAGGGCGGCGTGGCGTGCCTGCAAAATCCGAGAAAACGCGCGCTGGTGGCATGTTCAGAGCCCTGGCAAAGATCGGATACGTGGGCAGGGAGGCTGAAACTCACTGAGCTTGTAGTCCAGCGGGATGGGTATTACGGCGCACAAAGCGCGCGTCTCAAACAATAGGCACGGCCGCGTGGCATGCCTGCAAAATCCGAGAAAACGCGCGCTGGTGGCATGTTGAGAGCCCTGGCAAAGATGGGATACGTGGGCAGGGAGGCTGAAACTCACTGAGCTTGTAGTCCAGCGGGATGGGTATTACGGCGCACAAAGCGCGCGTCTCAAACAATAGGCAGGGCGGCGTGGCATGCCTGCAAAATCCGAGAAAACGCGCGCTGGTGGCATGTTCAGAGCCCTGGCAAAGATCGGATACGTGGGCAGGGAAGCTGAAACTCACTGAGCTTGTAGTCCAGCGGGATGGGTATTACGGCGCAAAAAGCGCGCGTCTCAAACAATAGGCACGGCCGCGTGGCATGCCTGCAAAATCCGAGAAAACGCGCGCTGGTGGCATGTTGAGAGCCCTGGCAAAGATGGGATACGTGGGCAGGGAGGCTGAAACTCACTGAGCTTGTAGTCCAGCGGGATGAGTTTTACGGCGCACAAAGCGCGCGTCTCAAACAATAGGCAGGGCGGCGTGGCATGCCTGCAAAATCCGAGAAAACGCGCGCTGGTGGCATGTTCAGAGCCCTGGCAAAGATCGGATACGTGGGCAGGGAGGCTGAAACTCACTGAGCTTGTAGTCCAGCGGGATGGGTATTACGGCGCACAAAGCGCGCGTCTCAAACAATAGGCACGGCCGCGTGGCATGCCTGCAAAATCCGAGAAAACGCGCGCTGGTGGCATGTTGAGAGCCCTGGAAAAGATGGGATACGTGGGCAGGGAGGCTGAAACTCACTGAGCTTGTAGTCCAGCGGGATGGGTATTACGGCGCACAAAGCGCGCGTCTCAAACAATAGGCAGGGCGGCGTGGCATGCCTGCAAAATCCGAGAAAACGCGCGCTGGTGGCATGTTCAGAGCCCTGGCAAAGATCGGATACGTGGGCAGGGAAGCTGAAACTCACTGAGCTTGTAGTCCAGCGGGATGGGTATTACGGCGCACAAAGCGCGCGTCTCAAACAATAGGCACGGCCGCGTGGCATGCCTGCAAAATCCGAGAAAACGCGCGCTGGTGGCATGTTGAGAGCCCTGGCAAAGATGGGATACGTGGGCAGGGAGGCTGAAACTCACTGAGCTTGTAGTCCAGCGGGATGGGTATTACGGCGCACAAAGCGCGCGTCTCAAACAATAGGCAGGGCGGCGTGGCATGCCTGCAAAATCCGAGAAAACGCGCGCTGGTGGCATGTTCAGAGCCCTGGCAAAGATCGGATACGTGGGCAGGGAAGCTGAAACTCACTGAGCTTGTAGTCCAGCGGGATGGGTATTACGGCGCACAAAGCGCGCGTCTCAAACAATAGGCACGGCCGCGTGGCATGCCTGCAAAATCCGAGAAAACGCGCGCTGGTGGCATGTTGAGAGCCCTGGCAAAGATGGGATACGTGGGCAGGGAGGCTGAAACTCCCTGAGCTTGTAGTCCAGCGGGATGGGTATTACGGCGCACAAAGCGCGCGTCTCAAACAATAGGCAGGGCGGCGTGGCATGCCTGCAAAATCCGAGAAAACGCGCGCTGGTGGCATGTTCAGAGCCCTGGCAAAGATCGGATACGTGGGCAGGGAGGCTGAAACTCACTGAGCTTGTAGTCCAGCGGGATGGGTATTACGGCGCACTAAGCGCGCGTCTCAAACAATAGGCACGGCCGCGTGGCATGCCTGCAAAATCCGAGAAAACGCGCGCTGGTGGCATGTTGAGAGCCCTGGCAAAGATGGGATACGTGGGCAGGGAGGCTGAAACTCACTGAGCTTGTAGTCCAGCGGGATGGGTATTACGGCGCACAAAGCGCGCGTCTCAAACAATAGGCAGGGCGGCGTGGCATGCCTGCAAAATCCGAGAAAACGCGCGCTGGTGGCATGTTCAGAGCCCTGGCAAAGATCGGATACGTGGGCAGGGAAGCTGAAACTCACTGAGCTTGTAGTCCAGCGGGATGGGTATTACGGCGCACAAAGCGCGCGTCTCAAACAATAGGCACGGCCGCGTGGCATGCCTGCAAAATCCGAGAAAACGCGCGCTGGTGGCATGTTGAGAGCCCTGGCAAAGATGGGATACGTGGGCAGGGAGGCTGAAACTCACTGAGCTTGTAGTCCAGCGGGATGGGTATTACGGCGCACAAAGCGCGCGTCTCAAACAATAGGCAGGGCGGCGTGGCATGCCTGCAAAATCCGAGAAAACGCGCGCTGGTGGCATGTTCAGAGCCCTGGCAAAGATTGGATACGTGGGCAGGGAAGCTGAAACTCACTGAGCTTGTAGTCCAGCGGGATGGGTATTACGGCGCACAAAGCGCGCGTCTCAAACAATAGGCACGGCCGCGTGGCATGCCTGCAAAATCCGAGAAAACGCGCGCTGGTGGCATGTTGAGAGCCCTGGCAAAGATGGGATACGTGGGCAGGGAGGCTGAAACTCACTGAGCTTGTAGTCCAGCGAGATGGGTATTACGGCGCACAAAGCGCGCGTCTCAAACAATAGGCAGGGCGGCGTGGCATGCCTGCAAAATCCGAGAAAACGCGCGCTGGTGGCATGTTCAGAGCCCTGGCAAAGATCGGATACGTGGGCAGGGAAGCTGAAACTCACTGAGCTTGTAGTCCAGCGGGATGGGTATTACGGCGCACAAAGCGCGCGTCTCAAACAATAGGCACGACCGCGTGGCATGCCTGCAAAATCCGAGAAAACGCGCGCTGGTGGCATGTTGAGAGCCCTGGCAAAGATGGGATACGTGGGCAGGGAGGCTGAAACTCACTGAGCTTGTAGTCCATTGGGATGGGTATTACGGCGCACAAAGCGCGCGTCTCAAACAATAGGCAGGGCGGCGTGGCATGCCTGCAAAATCCGAGAAAACGCGCGCTGGTGGCATGTTCAGAGCCCTGGCAAAGATCGGATACGTGGGCAGGGAGGCTGAAACTCACTGAGCTTGTAGTCCAGCGGGATGGGTATTACGGCGCACAAAGCGCGCGTCTCAAACAATAGGCACGGCCGCGTGGCATGCCTGCAAAATCCGAGAAAACGCGCGCTGGTGGCATGTTGAGAGCCCTGGCAAAGATGGGATACGTGGGCAGGGAGGCTGAAACTCACTGAGCTTGTAGTCCAGCGGGATGGGTATTACGGCGCACAAAGCGCGCGTCTCAAACAATAGGCAGGGCGGCGTGGCATGCCTGCAAAATCTGAGAAAACGCGCGCTGGTGGCATGTTCAGAGCCCTGGCAAAGATCGGATACGTGGGCAGGGAAGCTGAAACTCACTGAGCTTGTAGTCCAGCGGGATGGGTATTACGGCGCACAAAGCGCGCGTCTCAAACAATAGGCACGGCCGCGTGGCATGCCTGCAAAATCCGAGAAAACGCGCGCTGGTGGCATGTTGAGAGCCCTGGCAAAGATGGGATACGTGGGCAGGGAGGCTGAAACTCACTGAGCTTGTAGTCCAGCGGGATGGGTATTACGGCGCACAAAGCGCGCGTCTCAAACAATAGGCAGGGCGGCGTGGCATGCCTGCAAAATCCGAGAAAACGCGCGCTGGTGGCATGTTCAGAGCCCTGGCAAAGATCGGATACGTGGGTAGGGAAGCTGAAACTCACTGAGCTTGTAGTCCAGCGGGATGGGTATTACGGCGCACAAAGCGCGCGTCTCAAACAATAGGCACGGCCGCGTGGCATGCCTGCAAAATCCGAGAAAACGCGCGCTGGTGGCATGTTGAGAGCCCTGGCAAAGATGGGATACGTGGGCAGGGACGCTGAAACTCACTGAGCTTGTAGTCCAGCGGGATGGGTATTACGGCGCACAAAGCGCGCGTCTCAAACAATAGGCAGGGCGGCGTGGCATGCCTGCAAAATCCGAGAAAACGCGCGCTGGTGGCATGTTCAGAGCCCTGGCAAAGATCGGATACGTGGGCAGGGAAGCTGAAACTCACTGAGCTTGTAGTCCAGCGGGATGGGTATTACGGCGCACAAAGCGCGCGTCTCAAACAATAGGCACGGCCGCGTGGCATGCCTGCAAAATCCGAGAAAACGCGCGCTGGTGGCATGTTGAGAGCCCTGGCAAAGATGGGATACGTGGGCAGGGAGGCTGAAACTCAATGAGCTTGTAGTCCAGCGGGATGGGTATTACGGCGCACAAAGCGCGCGTCTCAAACAATAGGCAGGGCGGCGTGGCATGCCTGCAAAATCCGAGAAAACGCGCGCTGGTGGCATGTTCAGAGCCCTGGCAAAGATCGGATACTTGGGCAGGGAAGCTGAAACTCACTGAGCTTGTAGTCCAGCGGGATGGGTATTACGGCGCAAAAAGCGCGCGTCTCAAACAATAGGCACGGCCGCGTGGCATGCCTGCAAAATCCGAGAAAACGCGCGCTGGTGGCATGTTGAGAGCCCTGGCAAAGATGGGATACGTGGGCAGGGAGGCTGAAACTCACTGAGCTTGTAGTCCAGCGGGATGAGTTTTACGGCGCACAAAGCGCGCGTCTCAAACAATAGGCAGGGCGGCGTGGCATGCCAGCAAAATCCGAGAAAACGCGCGCTGGTGGCATGTTCAGAGCCCTGGCAAAGATCGGATACGTGGGCAGGGAAGCTGAAACTCACTGAGCTTGTAGTCCAGCGGGATGGGTATTACGGCGCACAAAGCGCGCGTCTCAAACAATAGGCACGGCCGCGTGGCATGCCTGCAAAATCCGAGAAAACGCGCGCTGGTGGCATGTTGAGAGCCCTGGAAAAGATGGGATACGTGGGCAGGGAGGCTGAAACTCACTGAGCTTGTAGTCCAGCGGGATGGGTATTACGGCGCACAAAGCGCGCGTCTCAAACAATAGGCAGGGCGGCGTGGCATGCCTGCAAAATCCGAGAAAACGCGCGCTGGTGGCATGTTCAGAGCCCTGGCAAAGATCGGATACGTGGGCAGGGAAGCTGAAACTCACTGAGCTTGTAGTCCAGCGGGATGGGTATTACGGCGCACAAAGCGCGCGTCTCAAACAATAGGCACGGCCGCGTGGCATGCCTGCAAAATCCGAGAAAACGCGCGCTGGTGGCATGTTGAGAGCCCTGGCAAAGATGGGATACGTGGGCAGGGAGGCTGAAACTCACTGAGCTTGTAGTCCAGCGGGATGGGTATTACGGCGCACAAAGCGCGCGTCTCAAACAATAGGCAGGGCGGCGTGGCATGCCTGCAAAATCCGAGAAAACGCGCGCTGGTGGCATGTTCAGAGCCCTGGCAAAGATCGGATACGTGGGCAGGGAAGCTGAAACTCACTGAGCTTGTAGTCCAGCGGGATGGGTATTACGGCGCACAAAGCGCGCGTCTCAAACAATAGGCACGGCCGCGTGGCATGCCTGCAAAATCCGAGAAAACGCGCGCTGGTGGCATGTTGAGAGCCCTGGCAAAGATGGGATACGTGGGCAGGGAGGCTGAAACTCCCTGAGCTTGTAGTCCAGCGGGATGGGTATTACGGCGCACAAAGCGCGCGTCTCAAACAATAGGCAGGGCGGCGTGGCATGCCTGCAAAATCCGAGAAAACGCGCGCTGGTGGCATGTTCAGAGCCCTGGCAAAGATCGGATACGTGGGCAGGGAAGCTGAAACTCACTGAGCTTGTAGTCCAGCGGGATGGGTATTACGGCGCACAAAGCGCGCGTCTCAAACAATAGGCACGGCCGCGTGGCATGCCTGCAAAATCCGAGAAAACGCGCGCTGGTGGCATGTTGAGAGCCCTGGCAAAGATGGGATACGTGGGCAGGGAGGCTGAAACTCACTGAGCTTGTAGTCCAGCGGGATGGGTATTACGGCGCACAAAGCGCGCGTCTCAAACAATAGGCAGGGCGGCGTGGCATGCCTGCAAAATCCGAGAAAACGCGCGCTGGTGGCATGTTCAGAGCCCTGGCAAAGATCGGATACGTGGGCAGGGAAGCTGAAACTCACTGAGCTTGTAGTCCAGCGGGATGGGTATTACGGCGCACAAAGCGCGCGTCTCAAACAATAGGCACGGCCGCGTGGCATGCCTGCAAAATCCGAGAAAACGCGCGCTGGTGGCATGTTGAGAGCCCTGGCAAAGATGGGATACGTGGGCAGGGAGGCTGAAACTCACTGAGCTTGTAGTCCAGCGGGATGGGTATTACGGCGCACAAAGCGCGCGTCTCAAACAATAGGCAGGGCGGCGTGGCATGCCTGCAAAATCCGAGAAAACGCGCGCTGGTGGCATGTTCAGAGCCCTGGCAAAGATCGGATACGTGGGCAGGGAAGCTGAAACTCACTGAGCTTGTAGTCCAGCGGGATGGGTATTACGGCGCACAAAGCGCGCGTCTCAAACAATAGGCACGGCCGCGTGGCATGCCTGCAAAATCCGAGAAAACGCGCGCTGGTGGCATGTTGAGAGCCCTGGCAAAGATGGGATACGTGGGCAGGGAGGCTGAAACTCACTGAGCTTGTAGTCCAGCGGGATGGGTATTACGGCGCACAAAGCGCGCGTCTCAAACAATAGGCAGGGCGGCGTGGCATGCCTGCAAAATCCGAGAAAACGCGCGCTGGTGGCATGTTCAGAGCCCTGGCAAAGATCGGATACGTGGGCAGGGAAGCTGAAACTCACTGAGCTTGTAGTCCAGCGGGATGGGTATTACGGCGCACAAAGCGCGCGTCTCAAACAATAGGCACGGCCGCGTGGCATGCCTGCAAAATCCGAGAAAACGCGCGCTGGTGGCATGTTGAGAGCCCTGGCAAAGATGGGATACGTGGGCAGGGAGGCTGAAACTCACTGAGCTTGTAGTCCAGCGGGATGGGTATTACGGCGCACAAAGCGCGCGTCTCAAACAATAGGCAGGGCGGCGTGGCATGCCTGCAAAATCCGAGAAAACGCGCGCTGGTGGCATGTTCAGAGCCCTGGCAAAGATCGGATACGTGGGCAGGGAGGCTGAAACTCACTGAGCTTGTAGTCCAGCGGGATGGGTATTACGGCGCACAAAGCGCGCGTCTCAAACAATAGGCACGGCCGCGTGGCATGCCTGCAAAATCCGAGAAAACGCGCGCTGGTGGCATGTTGAGAGCCCTGGCAAAGATGGGATACGTGGGCAGGGAGGCTGAAACTCACTGAGCTTGTAGTCCAGCGGGATGGGTATTACGGCGCACAAAGCGCGCGTCTCAAACAATAGGCAGGGCGGCGTGGCATGCCTGCAAAATCCGAGAAAACGCGCGCTGGTGGCATGTTCAGAGCCCTGGCAAAGATCGGATACGTGGGCAGGGAAGCTGAAACTCACTGAGCTTGTAGTCCAGCGGGATGGGTATTACGGCGCACAAAGCGCGCGTCTCAAACAATAGGCACGGCCGCGTGGCATGCCTGCAAAATCCGAGAAAACGCGCGCTGGTGGCATGTTGAGAGCCCTGGCAAAGATGGGATACGTGGGCAGGGAGGCTGAAACTCACTGAGCTTGTAGTCCAGCGGGATGGGTATTACGGCGCACAAAGCGCGCGTCTCAAACACTAGGCAGGGCGGCGTGGCATGCCTGCAAAATCCGAGAAAACGCGCGCTGGTGGCATGTTCAGAGCCCTGGCAAAGATCGGATACGTGGGCAGGGAAGCTGAAACTCACTGAGCTTGTAGTCCAGCGGGATGGGTATTACGGCGCACAAAGCGCGCGTCTCAAACAATAGGCACGGCCGCGTGGCATGCCTGCAAAATCCGAGAAAACGCGCGCTGGTGGCATGTTGAGAGCCCTGGCAAAGATGGGATACGTGGGCAGGGAGGCTGAAACTCACTGAGCTTGTAGTCCAGCGGGATGGGTATTACGGCGCACAAAGCGCGCGTCTCAAACAATAGGCAGGGCGGCGTGGCATGCCTGCAAAATCCGAGAAAACGCGCGCTGGTGGCATGTTCAGAGCCCTGGCAAAGATCGGATACGTGGGCAGGGAAGCTGAAACTCACTGAGCTTGTAGTCCAGCGGGATGGGTATTACGGCGCACAAAGCGCGCGTCTCAAACAATAGGCACGGCCGCGTGGCATGCCTGCAAAATCCGAGAAAACGCGCGCTGGTGGCATGTTGAGAGCCCTGGCAAAGATGGGATACGTGGGCAGGGAGGCTGAAACTCACTGAGCTTGTAGTCCAGCGGGATGGGTATTACGGCGCACAAAGCGCGCGTCTCAAACAATAGGCAGGGCGGCGTGGCATGCCTGCAAAATCCGAGAAAACGCGCGCTGGTGGCATGTTCAGAGCCCTGGCAAAGATCGGATACGTGGGCAGGGAAGCTGAAACTCACTGAGCTTGTAGTCCAGCGGGATGGGTATTACGGCGCACAAAGCGCGCGTCTCAAACAATAGGCACGGCCGCGTGGCATGCCTGCAAAATCCGAGAAAACGCGCGCTGGTGGCATGTTGAGAGCCCTGGCAAAGATGGGATACGTGGGCAGGGAGGCTGAAACTCACTGAGCTTGTAGTCCAGCGGGATGGGTATTACGGCGCACAAAGCGCGCGTCTCAAACAATAGGCAGGGCGGCGTGGCATGCCTGCAAAATCCGAGAAAACGCGCGCTGGTGGCATGTTCAGAGCCCTGGCAAAGATCGGATACGTGGGCAGGGAAGCTGAAACTCACTGAGCTTGTAGTCCAGCGGGATGGGTATTACGGCGCACAAAGCGCGCGTCTCAAACAATAGGCACGGCCGCGTGGCATGCCTGCAAAATCCGAGAAAACGCGCGCTGGTGGCATGTTGAGAGCCCTGGCAAAGATGGGATACGTGGGCAGGGAGGCTGAAACTCACTGAGCTTGTAGTCCAGCGGGATGGGTATTACGGCGCACAAAGCGCGCGTCTCAAACAATAGGCAGGGCGGCGTGGCATGCCTGCAAAATCCGAGAAAACGCGCGCTGGTGGCATGTTCAGAGCCCTGGCAAAGATCGGATACGTGGGCAGGGAAGCTGAAACTCACTGAGCTTGTAGTCCAGCGGGATGGGTATTACGGCGCACAAAGCGCGCGTCTCAAACAATAGGCACGGCCGCGTGGCATGCCTGCAAAATCCGAGAAAACGCGCGCTGGTGGCATGTTGAGAGCCCTGGCAAAGATGGGATACGTGGGCAGGGAGGCTGAAACTCACTGAGCTTGTAGTCCAGCGGGATGGGTATTACGGCGCACAAAGCGCGCGTCTCAAACAATAGGCAGGGCGGCGTGGCATGCCTGCAAAATCCGAGAAAACGCGCGCTGGTGGCATGTTCAGAGCCCTGGCAAAGATCGGATACGTGGGCAGGGAAGCTGAAACTCACTGAGCTTGTAGTCCAGCGGGATGGGTATTACGGCGCACAAAGCGCGCGTCTCAAACAATAGGCACGGCCGCGTGGCATGCCTGCAAAATCCGAGAAAACGCGCGCTGGTGGCATGTTGAGAGCCCTGGCAAAGATGGGATACGTGGGCAGGGAGGCTGAAACTCACTGAGCTTGTAGTCCAGCGGGATGGGTATTACGGCGCACAAAGCGCGCGTCTCAAACAATAGGCAGGGCGGCGTGGCATGCCTGCAAAATCCGAGAAAACGCGCGCTGGTGGCATGTTCAGAGCCCTGGCAAAGATCGGATACGTGGGCAGGGAAGCTGAAACTCACTGAGCTTGTAGTCCAGCGGGATGGGTATTACGGCGCACAAAGCGCGCGTCTCAAACAATAGGCACGGCCGCGTGGCATGCCTGCAAAATCCGAGAAAACGCGCGCTGGTGGCATGTTGAGAGCCCTGGCAAAGATGGGATACGTGGGCAGGGAGGCTGAAACTCACTGAGCTTGTAGTCCAGCGGGATGGGTATTACGGCGCACAAAGCGCGCGTCTCAAACAATAGGCAGGGCGGCGTGGCATGCCTGCAAAATCCGAGAAAACGCGCGCTGGTGGCATGTTCAGAGCCCTGGCAAAGATCGGATACGTGGGCAGGGAAGCTGAAACTCACTGAGCTTGTAGTCCAGCGGGATGGGTATTACGGCGCACAAAGCGCGCGTCTCAAACAATAGGCACGGCCGCGTGGCATGCCTGCAAAATCCGAGAAAACGCGCGCTGGTGGCATGTTGAGAGCCCTGGCAAAGATGGGATACGTGGGCAGGGAGGCTGAAACTCACTGAGCTTGTAGTCCAGCGGGATGGGTATTACGGCGCACAAAGCGCGCGTCTCAAACAATAGGCAGGGCGGCGTGGCATGCCTGCAAAATCCGAGAAAACGCGCGCTGGTGGCATGTTCAGAGCCCTGGCAAAGATCGGATACGTGGGCAGGGAAGCTGAAACTCACTGAGCTTGTAGTCCAGCGGGATGGGTATTACGGCGCACAAAGCGCGCGTCTCAAACAATAGGCACGGCCGCGTGGCATGCCTGCAAAATCCGAGAAAACGCGCGCTGGTGGCATGTTGAGAGCCCTGGCAAAGATGGGATACGTGGGCAGGGAGGCTGAAACTCACTGAGCTTGTAGTCCAGCGGGATGGGTATTACGGCGCACAAAGCGCGCGTCTCAAACAATAGGCAGGGCGGCGTGGCATGCCTGCAAAATCCGAGAAAACGCGCGCTGGTGGCATGTTCAGAGCCCTGGCAAAGATCGGATACGTGGGCAGGGAAGCTGAAACTCACTGAGCTTGTAGTCCAGCGGGATGGGTATTACGGCGCACAAAGCGCGCGTCTCAAACAATAGGCACGGCCGCGTGGCATGCCTGCAAAATCCGAGAAAACGCGCGCTGGTGGCATGTTGAGAGCCCTGGCAAAGATGGGATACGTGGGCAGGGAGGCTGAAACTCACTGAGCTTGTAGTCCAGCGGGATGGGTATTACGGCGCACAAAGCGCGCGTCTCAAACAATAGGCAGGGCGGCGTGGCATGCCTGCAAAATCCGAGAAAACGCGCGCTGGTGGCATGTTCAGAGCCCTGGCAAAGATCGGATACGTGGGCAGGGAAGCTGAAACTCACTGAGCTTGTAGTCCAGCGGGATGGGTATTACGGCGCACAAAGCGCGCGTCTCAAACAATAGGCACGGCCGCGTGGCATGCCTGCAAAATCCGAGAAAACGCGCGCTGGTGGCATGTTGAGAGCCCTGGCAAAGATGGGATACGTGGGCAGGGAGGCTGAAACTCACTGAGCTTGTAGTCCAGCGGGATGGGTATTACGGCGCACAAAGCGCGCGTCTCAAACAATAGGCAGGGCGGCGTGGCATGCCTGCAAAATCCGAGAAAACGCGCGCTGGTGGCATGTTCAGAGCCCTGGCAAAGATCGGATACGTGGGCAGGGAAGCTGAAACTCACTGAGCTTGTAGTCCAGCGGGATGGGTATTACGGCGCACAAAGCGCGCGTCTCAAACAATAGGCACGGCCGCGTGGCATGCCTGCAAAATCCGAGAAAACGCGCGCTGGTGGCATGTTGAGAGCCCTGGCAAAGATGGGATACGTGGGCAGGGAGGCTGAAACTCACTGAGCTTGTAGTCCAGCGGGATGGGTATTACGGCGCACAAAGCGCGCGTCTCAAACAATAGGCAGGGCGGCGTGGCATGCCTGCAAAATCCGAGAAAACGCGCGCTGGTGGCATGTTCAGAGCCCTGGCAAAGATCGGATACGTGGGCAGGGAAGCTGAAACTCACTGAGCTTGTAGTCCAGCGGGATGGGTATTACGGCGCACAAAGCGCGCGTCTCAAACAATAGGCACGGCCGCGTGGCATGCCTGCAAAATCCGAGAAAACGCGCGCTGGTGGCATGTTGAGAGCCCTGGCAAAGATGGGATACGTGGGCAGGGAGGCTGAAACTCACTGAGCTTGTAGTCCAGCGGGATGGGTATTACGGCGCACAAAGCGCGCGTCTCAAACAATAGGCAGGGCGGCGTGGCATGCCTGCAAAATCCGAGAAAACGCGCGCTGGTGGCATGTTCAGAGCCCTGGCAAAGATCGGATACGTGGGCAGGGAAGCTGAAACTCACTGAGCTTGTAGTCCAGCGGGATGGGTATTACGGCGCACAAAGCGCGCGTCTCAAACAATAGGCACGGCCGCGTGGCATGCCTGCAAAATCCGAGAAAACGCGCGCTGGTGGCATGTTGAGAGCCCTGGCAAAGATGGGATACGTGGGCAGGGAGGCTGAAACTCACTGAGCTTGTAGTCCAGCGGGATGGGTATTACGGCGCACAAAGCGCGCGTCTCAAACAATAGGCAGGGCGGCGTGGCATGCCTGCAAAATCCGAGAAAACGCGCGCTGGTGGCATGTTCAGAGCCCTGGCAAAGATCGGATACGTGGGCAGGGAAGCTGAAACTCACTGAGCTTGTAGTCCAGCGGGATGGGTATTACGGCGCACAAAGCGCGCGTCTCAAACAATAGGCACGGCCGCGTGGCATGCCTGCAAAATCCGAGAAAACGCGCGCTGGTGGCATGTTCAGAGCCCTGGCAAAGATCGGATACGTGGGCAGGGAAGCTGAAACTCACTGAGCTTGTAGTCCAGCGGGATGAGTATTACGGCGCACAAAGCGCGCGTCTCAAACAATAGGCACGGCCGCGTGGCATGCCTGCAAAATCCGAGAAAACGCGCGCTGGTGGCATGTTGAGAGCCCTGGCAAAGATGGGATACGTGGGCAGGGAGGCTGAAACTCACTGAGCTTGTAGTCCAGCGGGATGGGTATTACGGCGCACAAAGCGCGCGTCTCAAACAATAGGCAGGGCGGCGTGGCATGCCTGCAAAATCCGAGAAAACGCGCGCTGGTGGCATGTTCAGAGCCCTGGCAAAGATCGGATACGTGGGCAGGGAAGCTGAAACTCACTGAGCTTGTAGTCCAGCGGGATGGGTATTACGGCGCACAAAGCGCGCGTCTCAAACAATAGGCACGGCCGCGTGGCATGCCTGCAAAATCCGAGAAAACGCGCGCTGGTGGCATGTTGAGAGCCCTGGCAAAGATGGGATACGTGGGCAGGGAGGCTGAAACTCACTGAGCTTGTAGTCCAGCGGGATGGGTATTACGGCGCACAAAGCGCGCGTCTCAAACAATAGGCAGGGCGGCGTGGCATGCCTGCAAAATCCGAGAAAACACGCGCTGGTGGCATGTTCAGAGCCCTGGCAAAGATCGGATACGTGGGCAGGGAAGCTGAAACTCACTGAGCTTGTAGCCCAGCGGGATGGGTATTACGGCGCACAAAGCGCGCGTCTCAAACAATAGGCACGGCCGCGTGGCATGCCTGCAAAATCCGAGAAAACGCGCGCTGGTGGCATGTTGAGAGCCCTGGCAAAGATGGGATACGTGGGCAGGGAGGCTGAAACTCACTGAGCTTGTAGTCCAGCGGGATGGGTATTACGGCGCACAAAGCGCGCGTCTCAAACAATAGGCAGGGCGGCGTGGCATGCCTGCAAAATCCGAGAAAACGCGCGCTGGTGGCATGTTCAGAGCCCTGGCAAAGATCGGATACGTGGGCAGGGAAGCTGAAACTCACTGAGCTTGTAGTCCAGCGGGATGGGTATTACGGCGCACAAAGCGCGCGTCTCAAACAATAGGCACGGCCGCGTGGCATGCCTGCAAAATCCGAGAAAACGCGCGCTGGTGGCATGTTGAGAGCCCTGGCAAAGATGGGATACGTGGGCAGGGAGGCTGAAACTCACTGAGCTTGTAGTCCAGCGGGATGGGTATTACGGCGCACAAAGCGCGCGTCTCAAACAATAGGCAGGGCGGCGTGGCATGCCTGCAAAATCCGAGAAAACGCGCGCTGGTGGCATGTTCAGAGCCCTGGCAAAGATCGGATACGTGGGCAGGGAAGCTGAAACTCACTGAGCTTGTAGTCCAGCGGGATGGGTATTACGGCGCACAAAGCGCGCGTCTCAAACAATAGGCACGGCCGCGTGGCATGCCTGCAAAATCCGAGAAAACGCGCGCTGGTGGCATGTTGAGAGCCCTGGCAAAGATGGGATACGTGGGCAGGGAGGCTGAAACTCACTGAGCTTGTAGTCCAGCGGGATGGGTATTACGGCGCACAAAGCGCGCGTCTCAAACAATAGGCAGGGCGGCGTGGCATGCCTGCAAAATCCGAGAAAACGCGCGATGGTGGCATGTTCAGAGCCCTGGCAAAGATCGGATACGTGGGCAGGGAAGCTGAAACTCCCTGAGCTTGTAGTTCAGCGGGATGGGTATTACGGCGCACAAAGCGCGCGTCTCAAACAATAGGCACGGCCGCGTGGCATGCCTGCAAAATCCGAGAAAACGCGCGCT
>NW_028290896.1:0-89948 GCF_964205215.1 Stylophora pistillata
TGTTGAGAGCCCTGGCAAAGATGGGATACGTGGGCAGGGAGGCTGAAACTCACTGAGCTTGTAGTCCAGCGGGATGGGTATTACGGCGCACAAAGCGCGCGTCTCAAACAATAGGCACGGCCGCGTGGCAAGCCCGCAAAATCCGAGAAAACGCGCGCTGGTAGCATGTTGAGAGCCCTGGCAAAGATGGGATACGTGGGCAGGGAGGCTGAAACTCACTGAGCTTGTAGTCCAGCGGGATGGGTATTACGGCGCACAAAGCGCGCGTCTCAAACAATAGGCACGGCCGCGTGGCATGCCCGCAAAATCCGAGAAAACGCGCGCTGGTGGCATGTTGAGAGCCCTGGCAAAGATGGGATACGTGGGCAGGGAGGCTGAAACTCACTGAGCTTGTAGTCCAGCGGGATGGGTATTACGGCGCACAAAGCGCGCGTCTCAAACAATAGGCACGGCCGCGTGGCAAGCCCGCAAAATCCGAGAAAACGCGCGCTGGTGGCATGTTGAGAGCCCTGGCAAAGATGGGATACGTGGGCAGGGAGGCTGAAACTCACTGAGCTTGTAGTCCAGCGGGATGGGTATTACGGCGCACAAAGCGCGCGTCTCAAACAATAGGCACGGCCGCGTGGCATGCCCGCAAAATCCGAGGAAACGCGCGCTGGTGGCATGTTGAGAGCCCTGGCAAAGATGGGATACGTGGGCAGGGAGGCTGAAACTCACTGAGCTTGTAGTCCAGCGGGATGGGTATTACGGCGCACAAAGCGCGCGTCTCAAACAATAGGCACGGCCGCGTGGCAAGCCCGCAAAATCCGAGAAAACGCGCGCTGGTGGCATGTTGAGAGCCCTGGCAAAGATGGGATACGTGGGCAGGGAGGCTGAAACTCACTGAGCTTGTAGTCCAGCGGGATGGGTATTACGGCGCACAAAGCGCGCGTCTCAAACAATAGGCACGGCCGCGTGGCAAGCCCGCAAAATCCGAGAAAACGCGCGCTGGTGGCATGTTGAGAGCCCTGGCAAAGATGGGATACGTGGGCAGGGAGGCTGAAACTCACTGAGCTTGTAGTCCAGCGGGATGGGTATTACGGCGCACAAAGCGCGGGTCTCAAACAATAGGCACGGCCGCGTGGCATGCCCGCAAAATCCGAGAAAACGCGCGCTGGTGGCATGTTGAGAGCCCTGGCAAAGATGGGATACGTGGGCAGGGAGGCTGAAACTCACTGAGCTTGTAGTCCAGCGGGATGGGTATTACGGCGCACAAAGCGCGCGTCTCAAACAATAGGCACGGCCGCGTGGCAAGCCCGCAAAATCCGAGAAAACGCGCGCTGGTGGCATGTTGAGAGCCCTGGCAAAGATGGGATACGTGGGCAGGGAGGCTGAAACTCACTGAGCTTGTAATCCAGCGGGATGGGTATTACGGCGCACAAAGCGCGCGTCTCAAACAATAGGCACGGCCGCGTGGCATGCTCGCAAAATCCGAGAAAACGCGCGCTGGTGGCATGTTGAGAGCCCTGGCAAAGATGGGATACGTGGGCAGGGAGGCTGAAACTCACTGAGCTTGTAGTCCAGCGGGATGGGTATTACGGCGCACAAAGCGCGCGTCTCAAACAATAGGCACGGCCGCGTGGCAAGCCCGCAAAATCCGAGAAAACGCGCGCTGGTGGCATGTTGAGAGCCCTGGCAAAGATGGGATACGTGGGCAGGGAGGCTGAAACTCACTGAGCTTGTAGTCCAGCGGGATGGGTATTACGGCGCACAAAGCGCGCGTCTCAAACAATAGGCACGGCCGCGTGGCATGCCCGCAAAATCCGAGAAAACGCGCGCTGGTGGCATGTTGAGAGCCCTGGCAAAGATGGGATACGTGGGCAGGGAGGCTGAAACTCACTGAGCTTGTAGTCCAGCGGGATGGGTATTACGGCGCACAAAGCGCGCGTCTCAAACAATAGGCACGGCCGCGTGGCATGCCCGCAAAATCCGAGAAAACGCGCGCTGGTGGCATGTTGAGAGCCCTGGCAAAGATGGGATACGTGGGCAGGGAGGCTGAAACTCACTGAGCTTGTAGTCCAGCGGGATGGGTATTACGGCGCACAAAGCGCGCGTCTCAAACAATAGGCACGGCCGCGTGGCATGCCCGCAAAATCCGAGGAAACGCGCGCTGGTGGCATGTTGAGAGCCCTGGCAAAGATGGGATACGTGGGCAGGGAGGCTGAAACTCACTGAGCTTGTAGTCCAGCGGGATGGGTATTACGGCGCACAAAGCGCGCGTCTCAAACAAGAGGCACGGCCGCGTGGCATGCCCGCAAAATCCGAGAAAACGCGCGCTGGTGGCATGTTGAGAGCCCTGGCAAAGATGGGATACGTGGGCAGGGAGGCTGAAACTCACTGAGCTTGTAGTCCAGCGGGATGGGTATTACGGCGCACAAAGCGCGCGTCTCAAACAATAGGCACGGCCGCGTGGCATGCCCGCAAAATCCGAGAAAACGCGCGCTGGTGGCATGTTGAGAGCCCTGGCAAAGATGGGATACGTGGGCAGGGAGGCTGAAACTCACTGAGCTTGTAGTCCAGCGGGATGGGTATTACGGCGCACAAAGCGCGCGTCTCAAACAATAGGCACGGCCGCGTGGCATGCCCGCAAAATCCGAGAAAACGCGCGCTGGTGGCATGTTGAGAGCCCTGGCAAAGATGGGATACGTGGGCAGGGAGGCTGAAACTCACTGAGCTTGTAGTCCAGCGGGATGGGTATTACGGCGCACAAAGCGCGCGTCTCAAACAAGAGGCACGGCCGCGTGGCATGCCCGCAAAATCCGAGAAAACGCGCGCTGGTGGCATGTTGAGAGCCCTGGCAAAGATGGGATACGTGGGCAGGGAGGCTGAAACTCACTGAGCTTGTAGTCCAGCGGGATGGGTATTACGGCGCACAAAGCGCGCGTCTCAAACAATAGGCACGGCCGCGTGGCATGCCCGCAAAATCCGAGAAAACGCGCGCTGGTGGCATGTTGAGAGCCCTGGCAAAGATGGGATACGTGGGCAGGGAGGCTGAAACTCACTGAGCTTGTAGTCCAGCGGGATGGGTATTACGGCGCACAAAGCGCGCGTCTCAAACAATAGGCACGGCCGCGTGGCATGCCCGCAAAATCCGAGAAAACGCGCGCTGGTGGCATGTTGAGAGCCCTGGCAAAGATGGGATACGTGGGCAGGGAGGCTGAAACTCACTGAGCTTGTAGTCCAGCGGGATGGGTATTACGGCGCACAAAGCGCGCGTCTCAAACAATAGGCACGGCCGCGTGGCATGCCCGCAAAATCCGAGAAAACGCGCGCTGGTGGCATGTTGAGAGCCCTGGCAAAGATGGGATACGTGGGCAGGGAGGCTGAAACTCACTGAGCTTGTAGTCCAGCGGGATGGGTATTACGGCGCACAAAGCGCGCGTCTCAAACAATAGGCACGGCCGCGTGGCATGCCCGCAAAATCCGAGAAAACGCGCGCTGGTGGCATGTTGAGAGCCCTGGCAAAGATGGGATACGTGGGCAGGGAGGCTGAAACTCACTGAGCTTGTAGTCCAGCGGGATGGGTATTACGGCGCACAAAGCGCGCGTCTCAAACAATAGGCACGGCCGCGTGGCAAGCCCGCAAAATCCGAGAAAACGCGCGCTGGTGGCATGTTGAGAGCCCTGGCAAAGATGGGATACGTGGGCAGGGAGGCTGAAACTCACTGAGCTTGTAGTCCAGCGGGAT
Organism: Stylophora pistillata; assembly: GCF_964205215.1. Lineage (NCBI taxonomy): Eukaryota > Metazoa > Cnidaria > Anthozoa > Scleractinia > Pocilloporidae > Stylophora > Stylophora pistillata. Next base: position 3,728 of record NW_028290896.1, read on the forward strand.
GGGTATTACGGCGCACAAAGCGCGCGTCTCAAACAATAGGCACGGCCGCGTGGCATGCCCGCAAAATCCGAGAAAACGCGCGCTGGTGGCATGTTGAGAGCCCTGGCAAAGATGGGATACGTGGGCAGGGAGGCTGAAACTCACTGAGCTTGTAGTCCAGCGGGATGGGTATTACGGCGCACAAAGCGCGCGTCTCAAACAATAGGCACGGCCGCGTGGCAAGCCCGCAAAATCCGAGAAAACGCGCGCTGGTGGCATGTTGAGAGCCCTGGCAAAGATGGGATACGTGGGCAGGGAGGCTGAAACTCACTGAGCTTGTAGTCCAGCGGGATGGGTATTACGGCGCACAAAGCGCGCGTCTCAAACAATAGGCACGGCCGCGTGGCATGCCCGCAAAATCCGAGAAAACGCGCGCTGGTGGCATGTTGAGAGCCCTGGCAAAGATGGGATACGTGGGCAGGGAGGCTGAAACTCACTGAGCTTGTAGTCCAGCGGGATGGGTATTACGGCGCACAAAGCGCGCGTCTCAAACAATAGGCACGGCCGCGTGGCATGCCCGCAAAATCCGAGAAAACGCGCGCTGGTGGCATGTTGAGAGCCCTGGCAAAGATGGGATACGTGGGCAGGGAGGCTGAAACTCACTGAGCTTGTAGTCCAGCGGGATGGGTATTACGGCGCACAAAGCGCGCGTCTCAAACAATAGGCACGGCCGCGTGGCATGCCCGCAAAATCCGAGGAAACGCGCGCTGGTGGCATGTTGAGAGCCCTGGCAAAGATGGGATACGTGGGCAGGGAGGCTGAAACTCACTGAGCTTGTAGTCCAGCGGGATGGGTATTACGGCGCACAAAGCGCGCGTCTCAAACAAGAGGCACGGCCGCGTGGCATGCCCGCAAAATCCGAGAAAACGCGCGCTGGTGGCATGTTGAGAGCCCTGGCAAAGATGGGATACGTGGGCAGGGAGGCTGAAACTCACTGAGCTTGTAGTCCAGCGGGATGGGTATTACGGCGCACAAAGCGCGCGTCTCAAACAATAGGCACGGCCGCGTGGCATGCCCGCAAAATCCGAGAAAACGCGCGCTGGTGGCATGTTGAGAGCCCTGGCAAAGATGGGATACGTGGGCAGGGAGGCTGAAACTCACTAAGCTTGTAGTCCAGCGGGATGGGTATTACGGCGCACAAAGCGCGCGTCTCAAACAATAGGCACGGCCGCGTGGCATGCCCGCAAAATCCGAGGAAACGCGCGCTGGTGGCATGTTGAGAGCCCTGGCAAAGATGGGATACGTGGGCAGGGAGGCTGAAACTCACTGAGCTTGTAGTCCAGCGGGATGGGTATTACGGCGCACAAAGCGCGCGTCTCAAACAAGAGGCACGGCCGCGTGGCATGCCCGCAAAATCCGAGAAAACGCGCGCTGGTGGCATGTTGAGAGCCCTGGCAAAGATGGGATACGTGGGCAGGGAGGCTGAAACTCACTGAGCTTGTAGTCCAGCGGGATGGGTATTACGGCGCACAAAGCGCGCGTCTCAAACAATAGGCACGGCCGCGTGGCATGCCCGCAAAATCCGAGAAAACGCGCGCTGGTGGCATGTTGAGAGCCCTGGCAAAGATGGGATACGTGGGCAGGGAGGCTGAAACTCACTGAGCTTGTAGTCCAGCGGGATGGGTATTACGGCGCACAAAGCGCGCGTCTCAAACAATAGGCACGGCCGCGTGGCATGCCCGCAAAATCCGAGAAAACGCGCGCTGGTGGCATGTTGAGAGCCCTGGCAAAGATGGGATACGTGGGCAGGGAGGCTGAAACTCACTGAGCTTGTAGTCCAGCGGGATGGGTATTACGGCGCACAAAGCGCGCGTCTCAAACAATAGGCACGGCCGCGTGGCATGCCCGCAAAATCCGAGAAAACGCGCGCTGGTGGCATGTTGAGAGCCCTGGCAAAGATGGGATACGTGGGCAGGGAGGCTGAAACTCACTGAGCTTGTAGTCCAGCGGGATGGGTATTACGGCGCACAAAGCGCGCGTCTCAAACAATAGGCACGGCCGCGTGGCATGCCCGCAAAATCCGAGAAAACGCGCGCTGGTGGCATGTTGAGAGCCCTGGCAAAGATGGGATACGTGGGCAGGGAGGCTGAAACTCACTGAGCTTGTAGTCCAGCGGGATGGGTATTACGGCGCACAAAGCGCGCGTCTCAAACAATAGGCACGGCCGCGTGGCAAGCCCGCAAAATCCGAGAAAACGCGCGCTGGTAGCATGTTGAGAGCCCTGGCAAAGATGGGATACGTGGGCAGGGAGGCTGAAACTCACTGAGCTTGTAGTCCAGCGGGATGGGTATTACGGCGCACAAAGCGCGCGTCTCAAACAATAGGCACGGCCGCGTGGCATGCCCGCAAAATCCGAGAAAACGCGCGCTGGTGGCATGTTGAGAGCCCTGGCAAAGATGGGATACGTGGGCAGGGAGGCTGAAACTCACTGAGCTTGTAGTCCAGCGGGATGGGTATTACGGCGCACAAAGCGCGCGTCTCAAACAATAGGCACGGCCGCGTGGCATGCCCGCAAAATCCGAGAAAACGCGCGCTGGTGGCATGTTGAGAGCCCTGGCAAAGATGGGATACGTGGGCAGGGAGGCTGAAACTCACTGAGCTTGTAGTCCAGCGGGATGGGTATTACGGCGCACAAAGCGCGCGTCTCAAACAATAGGCACGGCCGCGTGGCAAGCCCGCAAAATCCGAGAAAACGCGCGCTGGTAGCATGTTGAGAGCCCTGGCAAAGATGGGATACGTGGGCAGGGAGGCTGAAACTCACTGAGCTTGTAGTCCAGCGGGATGGGTATTACGGCGCACAAAGCGCGCGTCTCAAACAATAGGCACGGCCGCGTGGCATGCCCGCAAAATCCGAGAAAACGCGCGCTGGTGGCATGTTGAGAGCCCTGGCAAAGATGGGATACGTGGGCAGGGAGGCTGAAACTCACTGAGCTTGTAGTCCAGCGGGATGGGTATTACGGCGCACAAAGCGCGCGTCTCAAACAATAGGCACGGCCGCGTGGCATGCCCGCAAAATCCGAGAAAACGCGCGCTGGTGGCATGTTGAGAGCCCTGGCAAAGATGGGATACGTGGGCAGGGAGGCTGAAACTCACTGAGCTTGTAGTCCAGCGGGATGGGTATTACGGCGCACAAAGCGCGCGTCTCAAACAATAGGCACGGCCGCGTGGCAAGCCCGCAAAATCCGAGAAAACGCGCGCTGGTGGCATGTTGAGAGCCCTGGCAAAGATGGGATACGTGGGCAGGAAGGCTGAAACTCACTGAGCTTGTAGTCCAGCGGGATGGGTATTACGGCGCACAAAGCGCGCGTCTCAAACAATAGGCACGGCCGCGTGGCATGCCCGCAAAATCCGAGAAAACGCGCGCTGGTGGCATGTTGAGAGCCCTGGCAAAGATGGGATACGTGGGCAGGGAGGCTGAAACTCACTGAGCTTGTAGTCCAGCGGGATGGGTATTACGGCGCACAAAGCGCGCGTCTCAAACAATAGGCACGGCCGCGTGGCAAGCCCGCAAAATCCGAGAAAACGCGCGCTGGTGGCATGTTGAGAGCCCTGGCAAAGATGGGATACGTGGGCAGGGAGGCTGAAACTCACTGAGCTTGTAGTCCAGCGGGATGGGTATTACGGCGCACAAAGCGCGTGTCTCAAACAATAGGCACGGCCGCGTGGCATGCCCGCAAAATCCGAGAAAACGCGCGCTGGTGGCATGTTGAGAGCCCTGGCAAAGATGGGATACGTGGGCAGGGAGGCTGAAACTCACTGAGCTTGTAGTCCAGCGGGATGGGTATTACGGCGCACAAAGCGCGCGTCTCAAACAATAGGCACGGCCGCGTGGCAAGCCCGCAAAATCCGAGAAAACGCGCGCTGGTGGCATGTTGAGAGCCCTGGCAAAGATGGGATACGTGGGCAGGGAGGCTGAAACTCACTGAGCTTGTAGTCCAGCGGGATGGGTATTACGGCGCACAAAGCGCGCGTCTCAAACAATAGGCACGGCCGCGTGGCATGCCCGCAAAATCCGAGAAAACGCGCGCTGGTGGCATGTTGAGAGCCCTGGCAAAGATGGGATACGTGGGCAGGGAGGCTGAAACTCACTGAGCTTGTAGTCCAGCGGGATGGGTATTACGGCGCACAAAGCGCGCGTCTCAAACAATAGGCACGGCCGCGTGGCATGCCCGCAAAATCCGAGAAAACGCGCGCTGGTGGCATGTTGAGAGCCCTGGCAAAGATGGGATACGTGGGCAGGGAGGCTGAAACTCACTGAGCTTGTAGTCCAGCGGGATGGGTATTACGGCGCACAAAGCGCGCGTCTCAAACAATAGGCACGGCCGCGTGGCAAGCCCGCAAAATCCGAGAAAACGCGCGCTGGTGGCATGTTGAGAGCCCTGGCAAAGATGGGATACGTGGGCAGGGAGGCTGAAACTCACTGAGCTTGTAGTCCAGCGGGATGGGTATTACGGCGCACAAAGCGCGCGTCTCAAACAATAGGCACGGCCGCGTGGCATGCCCGCAAAATCCGAGAAAACGCGCGCTGGTGGCATGTTGAGAGCCCTGGCAAAGATGGGATACGTGGGCAGGGAGGCTGAAACTCACTGAGCTTGTAGTCCAGCGGGATGGGTATTACGGCGCACAAAGCGCGCGTCTCAAACAATAGGCACGGCCGCGTGGCATGCCCGCAAAATCCGAGAAAACGCGCGCTGGTGGCATGTTGAGAGCCCTGGCAAAGATGGGATACGTGGGCAGGGAGGCTGAAACTCACTGAGCTTGTAGTCCAGCGGGATGGGTATTACGGCGCACAAAGCGCGCGTCTCAAACAATAGGCACGGCCGCGTGGCATGCCCGCAAAATCCGAGAAAACGCGCGCTGGTGGCATGTTGAGAGCCCTGGCAAAGATGGGATACGTGGGCAGGGAGGCTGAAACTCACTGAGCTTGTAGTCCAGCGGGATGGGTATTACGGCGCACAAAGCGCGCGTCTCAAACAATAGGCACGGCCGCGTGGCATGCCCGCAAAATCCGAGGAAACGCGCGCTGGTGGCATGTTGAGAGCCCTGGCAAAGATGGGATACGTGGGCAGGGAGGCTGAAACTCACTGAGCTTGTAGTCCAGCGGGATGGGTATTACGGCGCACAAAGCGCGCGTCTCAAACAATAGGCACGGCCGCGTGGCAAGCCCGCAAAATCCGAGAAAACGCGCGCTGGTGGCATGTTGAGAGCCCTGGCAAAGATGGGATACGTGGGCAGGGAGGCTGAAACTCACTGAGCTTGTAGTCCAGCGGGATGGGTATTACGGCGCACAAAGCGCGCGTCTCAAACAATAGGCACGGCCGCGTGGCATGCCCGCAAAATCCGAGAAAACGCGCGCTGGTGGCATGTTGAGAGCCCTGGCAAAGATGGGATACGTGGGCAGGGAGGCTGAAACTCACTGAGCTTGTAGTCCAGCGGGATGGGTATTACGGCGCACAAAGCGCGCGTCTCAAACAATAGGCACGGCCGCGTGGCAAGCCCGCAAAATCCGAGAAAACGCGCGCTGGTGGCATGTTGAGAGCCCTGGCAAAGATGGGATACGTGGGCAGGGAGGCTGAAACTCACTGAGCTTGTAGTCCAGCGGGATGGGTATTACGGCGCACAAAGCGCGCGTCTCAAACAATAGGCACGGCCGCGTGGTATGCGCTCAAAATCCGAGTAAACGCGCGCTGGTGGCATGTTGAGAGCCCTGGCAAAGATGGGATACGTGGGCAGGGAGGCTGAAACTCACTGAGCTTGTAGTCCAGCGGGATGGGTATTACGGCGCACAAAGCGCGCGTCTCAAACAATAGGCACGGCCGCGTGGTATGCGCTCAAAATCCGAGTAAACGCGCGCTGGTGGCATGTTGAGAGCCCTGGCAAAGATGGGATACGTGGGCAGGGAGGCTGAAACTCACTGAGCTTGTAGTCCAGCGGGATGGGTATTACGGCGCACAAAGCGCGCGTCTCAAACAATAGGCACGGCCGCGTGGCATGCCTGCAAAATCCGAGAAAACGCGCGCTGGTGGCATGTTGAGAGCCCTGGCAAAGATGGGATACGTGGGCAGGGAGGCTGAAACTCACTGAGCTTGTAGTCCAGCGGGATGGGTATTACGGCGCACAAAGCGCGCGTCTCAAACAATAGGCACGGCCGCGCGGCATGCGCTCAAAATCCGAGTAAACGCGCGCTGGTGGCATGTTGAGAGCCCTGGCAAAGATGGGATACGTGGGCAGGGAGGCTGAAACTCACTGAGCTTGTAGTCCAGCGGGATGGGTATTACGGCGCACAAAGCGCGCGTCTCAAACAATAGGCACGGCCGCGCGGCATGCGCTCAAAATCCGAGTAAACGCGCGCTGGTGGCATGTTGAGAGCCCTGGCAAAGATGGGATACGTGGGCAGGGAGGCTGAAACTCACTGAGCTTGTAGTCCAGCGGAATGGGTATTACGGCGCACAAAGCGCGCGTCTCAAACAATAGGCACGGCCGCGTGGCATGCCTGCAAAATCCGAGAAAACGCGCGCTGGTGGCATGTTGAGAGCCTTGGCAAAGATGGGATACGTGGGCAGGGAGGCTGAAACTCACTGAGCTTGTAGTCCAGCGGGATGGGTATTACGGCGCACAAAGCGCGCGTCTCAAACAATAGGCACGGCCGCGTGGCATGCCTGCAAAATCCGAGAAAACGCGCGCTGGTGGCATGTTGAGAGCCCTGGCAAAGATGGGATACGTGGGCAGGGAGGCTGAAACTCACTGAGCTTGTAGTCCAGCGGGATGGGTATTACGGCGCACAAAGCGCGCGTCTCAAACAATAGGCACGGCCGCGTGGTATGCGCTCAAAATCCGAGTAAACGCGCGCTGGTGGCATGTTGAGAGCCCTGGCAAAGATGGGATACGTGGGCAGGGAGGCTGAAACTCACTGAGCTTGTAGTCCAGCGGGATGGGTATTACGGCGCACAAAGCGCGCGTCTCAAACAATAGGCACGGCCGCGTGGTATGCGCTCAAAATCCGAGTAAACGCGCGCTGGTGGCATGTTGAGAGCCCTGGCAAAGATGGGATACGTGGGTAGGGAGGCTGAAACTCACTGAGCTTGTAGTCCAGCGGGATGGGTATTACGGCGCACAAAGCGCGCGTCTCAAACAATAGGCACGGCCGCGTGGCATGCCTGCAAAATCCGAGAAAACGCGCGCTGGTGGCATGTTGAGAGCCCTGGCAAAGATGGGATACGTGGGCAGGGAGGCTGAAACTCACTGAGCTTGTAGTCCAGCGGGATGGGTATTACGGCGCACAAAGCGCGCGTCTCAAACAATAGGCACGGCCGCGTGGTATGCGCTCAAAATCCGAGTAAACGCGCGCTGGTGGCATGTTGAGAGCCCTGGCAAAGATGGGATACGTGGGCAGGGAGGCTGAAACTCACTGAGCTTGTAGTCCAGCGGGATGGGTATTACGGCGCACAAAGCGCGCGTCTCAAACAATAGGCACGGCCGCGTGGCATGCCTGCAAAATCCGAGAAAACGCGCGCTGGTGGCATGTTGAGAGCCCTGGCAAAGATGGGATACGTGGGCAGGGAGGCTGAAACTCACTGAGCTTGTAGTCCAGCGGGATGGGTATTACGGCGCACAAAGCGCGCGTCTCAAACAATAGGCACGGCCGCGTGGTATGCGCTCAAAATCCGAGTAAACGCGCGCTGGTGGCATGTTGAGAGCCCTGGCAAAGATGGGATACGTGGGCAGGGAGGCTGAAACTCACTGAGCTTGTAGTCCAGCGGGATGGGTATTACGGCGCACAAAGCGCGCGTCTCAAACAATAGGCACGGCCGCGCGGCATGCGCTCAAAATCCGAGTAAACGCGCGCTGGTGGCATGTTGAGAGCCCTGGCAAAGATGGGATACGTGGGCAGGTAGGCTGAAACTCACTGAGCTTGTAGTCCAGCGGGATGGGTATTACGGCGCACAAAGCGCGCGTCTCAAACAATAGGCACGGCCGCGTGGCATGCCTGCAAAATCCGAGAAAACGCGCGCTGGTGGCATGTTGAGAGCCCTGGCAAAGATGGGATACGTGGGCAGGGAGGCTGAAACTCACTGAGCTTGTAGTCCAGCGGGATGGGTATTACGGCGCACAAAGCGCGCGTCTCAAACAATAGGCACGGCCGCGTGGCATGCCTGCAAAATCCGAGAAAACGCGCGCTGGTGGCATGTTGAGAGCCCTGGCAAAGATGGGATACGTGGGCAGGGAGGCTGAAACTCACTGAGCTTGTAGTCCAGCGGGATGGGTATTACGGCGCACAAAGCGCGCGTCTCAAACAATAGGCACGGCCGCGTGGTATGCGCTCAAAATCCGAGTAAACGCGCGCTGGTGGCATGTTGAGAGCCCTGGCAAAGATGGGATACGTGGGCAGGGAGGCTGAAACTCACTGAGCTTGTAGTCCAGCGGGATGGGTATTACGGCGCACAAAGCGCGCGTCTCAAACAATAGGCACGGCCGCGCGGCATGCGCTCAAAATCCGAGTAAACGCGCGCTGGTGGCATGTTGAGAGCCCTGGCAAAGATGGGATACGTGGGCAGGTAGGCTGAAACTCACTGAGCTTGTAGTCCAGCGGGATGGGTATTACGGCGCACAAAGCGCGCGTCTCAAACAATAGGCACGGCCGCGTGGCATGCCTGCAAAATCCGAGAAAACGCGCGCTGGTGGCATGTTGAGAGCCCTGGCAAAGATGGGATACGTGGGCAGGGAGGCTGAAACTCACTGAGCTTGTAGTCCAGCGGGATGGGTATTACGGCGCACAAAGCGCGCGTCTCAAACAATAGGCACGGCCGCGTGGCATGCCTGCAAAATCCGAGAAAACGCGCGCTGGTGGCATGTTGAGAGCCCTGGCAAAGATGGGATACGTGGGCAGGGAGGCTGAAACTCACTGAGCTTGTAGTCCAGCGGGATGGGTATTACGGCGCACAAAGCGCGCGTCTCAAACAATAGGCACGGCCGCGTGGTATGCGCTCAAAATCCGAGTAAACGCGCGCTGGTGGCATGTTGAGAGCCCTGGCAAAGATGGGATACGTGGGCAGGGAGGCTGAAACTCACTGAGCTTGTAGTCCAGCGGGATGGGTATTACGGCGCACAAAGCGCGCGTCTCAAACAATAGGCACGGCCGCGTGGTATGCGCTCAAAATCCGAGTAAACGCGCGCTGGTGGCATGTTGAGAGCCCTGGCAAAGATGGGATACGTGGGCAGGGAGGCTGAAACTCACTGAGCTTGTAGTCCAGCGGGATGGGTATTACGGCGCACAAAGCGCGCGTCTCAAACAATAGGCACGGCCGCGTGGCATGCCTGCAAAATCCGAGAAAACGCGCGCTGGTGGCATGTTGAGAGCCCTGGCAAAGATGGGATACGTGGGCAGGGAGGCTGAAACTCACTGAGCTTGTAGTCCAGCGGGATGGGTATTACGGCGCACAAAGCGCGCGTCTCAAACAATAGGCACGGCCGCGTGGTATGCGCTCAAAATCCGAGTAAACGCGCGCTGGTGGCATGTTGAGAGCCCTGGCAAAGATGGGATACGTGGGCAGGGAGGCTGAAAATCACTGAGCTTGTAGTCCAGCGGGATGGGTATTACGGCGCACAAAGCGCGCGTCTCAAACAATAGGCACGGCCGCGTGGTATGCGCTCAAAATCCGAGTAAACGCGCGCTGGTGGCATGTTGAGAGCCCTGGCAAAGATGGGATACGTGGGCAGGGAGGCTGAAACTCACTGAGCTTGTAGTCCAGCGGGATGGGTATTACGGCGCACAAAGCGCGCGTCTCAAACAATAGGCACGGCCGCGTGGCATGCCTGCAAAATCCGAGAAAACGCGCGCTTGTGGCATGTTGAGAGCCCTGGCAAAGATGGGATACGTGGGCAGGGAGGCTGAAACTCACTGAGCTTGTAGTCCAGCGGGATGGGTATTACGGCGCACAAAGCGCTCGTCTCAAACAATAGGCACGGCCGCGTGGTATGCGCTCAAAATCCGAGTAAACGCGCGCTGGTGGCATGTTGAGAGCCCTGGCAAAGATGGGATACGTGGGCAGGGAGGCTGAAACTCACTGAGCTTGTAGTCCAGCGGGATGGGTATTACGGCGCACAAAGCGCGCGTCTCAAACAATAGGCACGGCCGCGCGGCATGCGCTCAAAATCCGAGTAAACGCGCGCTGGTGGCATGTTGAGAGCCCTGGCAAAGATGGGATACGTGGGCAGGGAGGCTGAAACTCACTGAGCTTGTAGTCCAGCGGGATGGGTATTACAGCGCACAAAGCCCGCGTCTCAAACAATAGGCACGGCCGCGTGGCATGCCTGCAAAATCCGAGAAAACGCGCGCTGGTGGCATGTTGAGAGCCCTGGCAAAGATGGGATACGTGGGCAGGGAGGCTGAAACTCACTGAGCTTGTAGTCCAGCGGGATGGGTATTACGGCGCACAAAGCGCGCGTCTCAAACAATAGGCACGGCCGCGTGGCATGCGCTCAAAATCCGAGAAAACGCGCGCTGGTGGCATGTTGAGAGCCCTTGCAAAGATGGGATACGTGGGCAGGGAGGCTGAAACTCACTGAGCTTGTAGTCTAGCGGGATGGGTATTACGGCGCACAAAGCGCGCGTCTCAAACAATAGGCACGGCCGCGCGGCATGCGCTCAAAATCCGAGTAAACGCGCGCTGGTGGCATGTTGAGAGCCCTGGCAAAGATGGGATACGTGGGCAGGGAGGCTGAAACTCACTGAGCTTGTAGTCCAGCGGGATGGGTATTACGGCGCACAAAGCGCGCGTCTCAAACAATAGGCACGGCCGCGTGGCATGCCTGCAAAATCCGAGAAAACGCGCGCTGGTGGCATGTTGAGAGCCCTGGCAAAGATGGGATACGTGGGCAGGGAGGCTGAAACTCACTGAGCTTGTAGTCCAGCGGGATGGGTATTACGGCGCACAAAGCGCGCGTCTCAAACAATAGGCACGGCCGCGTGGCATGCGCTCAAAATCCGAGTAAACGCGCGCTGGTGGCATGTTGAGAGCCCTGGCAAAGATGGGATACGTGGGCAGGGAGGCTGAAACTCACTGAGCTTGTAGTCCAGCGGGATGGGTATTACGGCGCACAAAGCGCGCGTCTCAAACAATAGGCACGGCCGCGCGGCATGCGCTCAAAATCCGAGTAAACGCGCGCTGGTGGCATGTTGAGAGCCCTGGCAAAGATGGGATACGTGGGCAGGGAGGCTGAAACTCACTGAGCTTGTAGTCCAGCGGGATGGGTATTACGGCGCACAAAGCGCGCGTCTCAAACAATAGGCACGGCCGCGTGGCATGCCTGCAAAATCCGAGAAAACGCGCGCTGGTGGCATGTTGAGAGCCCTGGCAAAGATGGGATACGTGGGCAGGGAGGCTGAAACTCACTGAGCTTGTAGTCCAGCGGGATGGGTATTACGGCGCACAAAGCGCGCGTCTCAAACAATAGGCACGGCCGCGTGGTATGCGCTCAAAATCCGAGTAAACGCGCGCTGGTGGCATGTTGAGAGCCCTGGCAAAGATGGGATACGTGGGCAGGGAGGCTGAAACTCACTGAGCTTGTAGTCCAGCGGGATGGGTATTACGGCGCACAAAGCGCGCGTCTCAAACAATAGGCACGGCCGCGCGGCATGCGCTCAAAATCCGAGTAAACGCGCGCTGGTGGCATGTTGAGAGCCCTAGCAAAGATGGGATACGTGGGCAGGGAGGCTGAAACTCACTGAGCTTGTAGTCCAGCGGGATGGGTATTACGGCGCACAAAGCGCGCGTCTCAAACAATAGGCACGGCCGCGTGGCATGCCTGCAAAATCCGAGAAAACGCGCGCTGGTGGCATGTTGAGAGCCCTGGCAAAGATGGGATACGTGGGCAGGGAGGCTGAAACTCACTGAGCTTGTAGTCCAGCGGGATGGGTATTACGGCGCACAAAGCGCGCGTCTCAAACAATAGGCACGGCCGCGTGGTATGCGCTCAAAATCCGAGTAAACGCGCGCTGGTGGCATGTTGAGAGCCCTGGCAAAGATGGGATACGTGGGCAGGGAGGCTGAAACTCACTAAGCTTGTAGTCCAGCGGGATGGGTATTACGGCGCACAAAGCGCGCGTCTCAAACAATAGGCACGGCCGCGCGGCATGCGCTCAAAATCCGAGTAAACGCGCGCTGGTGGCATGTTGAGAGCCCTGGCAAAGATGGGATACGTGGGCAGGGAGGCTGAAACTCACTGAGCTTGTAGTCCAGCGGGATGGGTATTACGGCGCACAAAGCGCGCGTCTCAAACAATAGGCACGGCCGCGTGGCATGCCTGCAAAATCCGAGAAAACGCGCGCTGGTGGCATGTTGAGAGCCCTGGCAAAGATGGGATACGTGGGCAGGGAGGCTGAAACTCACTGAGCTTGTAGTCCAGCGGGATGGGTATTACGGCGCACAAAGCGCGCGTCTCAAACAATAGGCACGGCCGCGTGGTATGCGCTCAAAATCCGAGTAAACGCGCGCTGGTGGCATGTTGAGAGCCCTGGCAAAGATGGGATACGTGGGCAGGGAGGCTGAAACTCACTGAGCTTGTAGTCCAGCGGGATGGGTATTACGGCGCACAAAGCGCGCGTCTCAAACAATAGGCACGGCCGCGCGGCATGCGCTCAAAATCCGAGTAAACGCGCGCTGGTGGCATGTTGAGAGCCCTGGCAAAGATGGGATACGTGGGCAGGGAGGCTGAAACTCACTGAGCTTGTAGTCCAGCGGGATGGGTATTACGGCGCACAAAGCGCGCGTCTCAAACAATAGGCACGGCCGCGTGGCATGCCTGCAAATTCCGAGAAAACGCGCGCTGGTGGCATGTTGAGAGCCCTGGCAAAGATGGGATACGTGGGCAGGGAGGCTGAGACTCACTGAGCTTGTAGTCCAGCGGGATGGGTATTACGGCGCACAAAACGCGCGTCTCAAACAATAGGCACGGCCGCGTGGTATGCGCTCAAAATCCGAGTAAACGCGCGCTGGTGGCATGTTGAGAGCCCTGGCAAAGATGGGATACGTGGGCAGGGAGGCTGAAACTCACTGAGCTTGTAGTCCAGCGGGATGGGTATTACGGCGCACAAAGCGCGCGTCTCAAACAATAGGCACGGCCGCGTGGCATGCGCTCAAAATCCGAGTAAACGCGCGCTGGTGGCATGTTGAGAGCCCTGGCAAAGATGGGATACGTGGGCAGGGAGGCTGAAACTCACTGAGCTTGTAGTCCAGCGAGATGGGTATTACGGCGCACAACGCGCGTCTCAAACAATAGGCACGGCCGCGCGGCATGCGCTCAAAATCCGAGTAAACGCGCGCTGGTGGCATGTTGAGAGCCCTGGCAAAGATGGGATACGTGGGCAGGGAGGCTGAAACTCACTGAGCTTGTAGTCCAGCGGGATGGGTATTACGGCGCACAAAGCGCGCGTCTCAAACAATAGGCACGGCCGCGTGGCATGCCTGCAAAATCCGAGAAAACGCGCGCTGGTGGCATGTTGAGAGCCCTGGCAAAGATGGGATACGTGGGCAGGGAGGCTGAAACTCACTGAGCTTGTAGTCCAGCGGGATGGGTATTACGGCGCACAAAGCGCGCGTCTCAAACAATAGGCACGGCCGCGTGGTATGCGCTCAAAATCCGAGTAAACGCGCGCTGGTGGCATGTTGAGAGCCCTGGCAAAGATGGGATACGTGGGCAGGGAGGCTGAAACTCACTGAGCTTGTAGTCCAGCGGGATGGGTATTACGGCGCACAAAGCGCGCGTCTCAAACAATAGGCACGGCCGCGCGGCATGCGCTCAAAATCCGAGTAAACGCGCGCTGGTGGCATGTTGAGAGCCCTGGCAAAGATGGGATACGTGGGCAGGGAGGCTGAAACTCACTGAGCTTGTAGTCCAGCGGGATGGGTATTACGGCGCACAAAGCGCGCGTCTCAAACAATAGGCACGGCCGCGTGGCATGCCTGCAAAATCCGAGAAAACGCGCGCTGGTGGCATGTTGAGAGCCCTGGCAAAGATGGGATACGTGGGCAGGGAGGCTGAAACTCACTGAGCTTGTAGTCCAGCGGGATGGGTATTACGGCGCACAAAGCGCGCGTCTCAAACAATAGGCACGGCCGCGTGGTATGCGCTCAAAATCCGAGTAAACGCGCGCTGGTGGCATGTTGAGAGCCCTGGCAAAGATGGGATACGTGGGCAGGGAGGCTGAAACTCACTGAGCTTGTAGTCCAGCGGGATGGGTATTACGGCGCACAAAGCGCACGTCTCAAACAATAGGCACGGCCGCGCGGCATGCGCTCAAAATCCGAGTAAACGCGCGCTGGTGGCATGTTGAGAGCCCTGGCAAAGATGGGATACGTGGGCAGGGAGGCTGAGACTCACTGAGCTTGTAGTCCAGCGGGATGGGTATTACGGCGCACAAAACGCGCGTCTCAAACAATAGGCACGGCCGCGTGGTATGCGCTCAAAATCCGAGTAAACGCGCGCTGGTGGCATGTTGAGAGCCCTGGCAAAGATGGGATACGTGGGCAGGGAGGCTGAAACTCACTGAGCTTGTAGTCCAGCGGGATGGGTATTACGGCGCACAAAGCGCGCGTCTCAAACAATAGGCACGGCCGCGTGGCATGCGCTCAAAATCCGAGTAAACGCGCGCTGGTGGCATGTTGAGAGCCCTGGCAAAGATGGGATACGTGGGCAGGGAGGCTGAAACTCACTGAGCTTGTAGTCCAGCGAGATGGGTATTACGGCGCACAACGCGCGTCTCAAACAATAGGCACGGCCGCGCGGCATGCGCTCAAAATCCGAGTAAACGCGCGCTGGTGGCATGTTGAGAGCCCTGGCAAAGATGGGATACGTGGGCAGGGAGGCTGAAACTCACTGAGCTTGTAGTCCAGCGGGATGGGTATTACGGCGCACAAAGCGCGCGTCTCAAACAATAGGCACGGCCGCGTGGCATGCCTGCAAAATCCGAGAAAACGCGCGCTGGTGGCATGTTGAGAGCCCTGGCAAAGATGGGATACGTGGGCAGGGAGGCTGAAACTCACTGAGCTTGTAGTCCAGCGGGATGGGTATTACGGCGCACAAAGCGCGCGTCTCAAACAATAGGCACGGCCGCGTGGTATGCGCTCAAAATCCGAGTAAACGCGCGCTGGTGGCATGTTGAGAGCCCTGGCAAAGATGGGATACGTGGGCAGGGAGGCTGAAACTCACTGAGCTTGTAGTCCAGCGGGATGGGTATTACGGCGCACAAAGCGCGCGTCTCAAACAATAGGCACGGCCGCGCGGCATGCGCTCAAAATCCGAGTAAACGCGCGCTGGTGGCATGTTGAGAGCCCTGGCAAAGATGGGATACGTGGGCAGGGAGGCTGAAACTCACTGAGCTTGTAGTCCAGCGGGATGGGTATTACGGCGCACAAAGCGCGCGTCTCAAACAATAGGCACGGCCGCGTGGCATGCCTGCAAAATCCGAGAAAACGCGCGCTGGTGGCATGTTGAGAGCCCTGGCAAAGATGGGATACGTGGGCAGGGAGGCTGAAACTCACTGAGCTTGTAGTCCAGCGGGATGGGTATTACGGCGCACAAAGCGCGCGTCTCAAACAATAGGCACGGCCGCGTGGTATGCGCTCAAAATCCGAGTAAACGCGCGCTGGTGGCATGTTGAGAGCCCTGGCAAAGATGGGATACGTGGGCAGGGAGGCTGAAACTCACTGAGCTTGTAGTCCAGCGGGATGGGTATTACGGCGCACAAAGCGCGCGTCTCAAACAATAGGCACGGCCGCGCGGCATGCGCTCAAAATCCGAGTAAACGCGCGCTGGTGGCATGTTGAGAGCCCTGGCAAAGATGGGATACGTGGGCAGGGAGGATGAAACTCACTGAGCTTGTAGTCCAGCGGGATGGGTATTACGGCGCACAAAGCGCGCGTCTCAAACAATAGGCACGGCCGCGTGGCATGCCTGCAAAATCCGAGAAAACGCGCGCTGGTGGCATGTTGAGAGCCCTGGCAAAGATGGGATACGTGCGCAGGGAGGCTGAAACTCACTGAGCTTGTAGTCCAGCGGAATGGGTATTACGGCGCACAAAGCGCGCGTCTCAAACAATAGGCACGGCCGCGTGGTATGCGCTCAAAATCCGAGTAAACGCGCGCTGGTGGCATGTTGAGAGCCCTGGCAAAGATGGGATACGTGGGCAGGGAGGCTGAAACTCACTGAGCTTGTAGTCCAGCGGGATGGGTATTACGGCGCACAAAGCGCGCGTCTCAAACAATAGGCACGGCCGCGCGGCATGCGCTCAAAATCCGAGTAAACGCGCGCTGGTGGCATGTTGAGAGCCCTGGCAAAGATGGGATACGTGGGCAGGGAGGCTGAAACTCACTGAGCTGGTAGTCCAGCGGGATGGGTATTACGGCGCACAAAGCGCGCGTCTCAAACAATAGGCACGGCCGCGTGGCATGCCTGCAAAATCCGAGAAAACGCGCGCTGGTGGCATGTTGAGAGCCCTGGCAAAGATGGGATACGTGGGCAGGGAGGCTGAGACTCACTGAGCTTGTAGTCCAGCGGGATGGGTATTACGGCGCACAAAGCGCGCGTCTCAAACAATAGGCACGGCCGCGTGGTATGCGCTCAAAATCCGAGTAAACGCGCGCTGGTGGCATGTTGAGAGCCCTGGCAAAGATGGGATACGTGGGCAGGGAGGCTGAAACTCACTGAGCTTGTAGTCCAGCGGGATGGGTATTACGGCGCACAAAGCGCGCGTCTCAAACAATAGGCACGGCCGCGTGGCATGCGCTCAAAATCCCAGTAAACGCGCGCTGGTGGCATGTTGAGAGCCCTGGCAAAGATGGGATACGTGGGCAGGGAGGCTGAAACTCACTGAGCTTGTAGTCCAGCGAGATGGGTATTACGGCGCACAAAGCGCGCGTCTCAAACAATAGGCACGGCCGCGTGGTATGCGCTCAAAATCCGAGTAAACGCGCGCTGGTGGCATGTTGAGAGCCCTGGCAAAGATGGGATACGTGGGCAGGGAGGCTGAAACTCACTGAGCTTGTAGTCCAGCGGGATGGGTATTACGGCGCACAAAGCGCGCGTCTCAAACAATAGGCACGGCCGCGTGGCATGCCTGCAAAATCCGAGAAAACGCGCGCTGGTGGCATGTTGAGAGCCCTGGCAAAGATGGGATACGTGGGCAGGGAGGCTGAAACTCACTGAGCTTGTAGTCCAGCGGGATGGGTATTACGGCGCACAAAGCGCGCGTCTCAAACAATAGGCACGGCCGCGTGGTATGCGCTCAAAATCCGAGTAAACGCGCGCTGGTGGCATGTTGAGAGCCCTGGCAAAGATGGGATACGTGGGCAGGGAGGCTGAAACTCACTGAGCTTGTAGTCCAGCGGGATGGGTATTACGGCGCACAAAGCGCGCGTCTCAAACAATAGGCACGGCCGCGTGGCATGCGCTCAAAATCCCAGTAAACGCGCGCTGGTGGCATGTTGAGAGCCCTGGCAAAGATGGGATACGTGGGCAGGGAGGCTGAAACTCACTGAGCTTGTAGTCCAGCGAGATGGGTATTACGGCGCACAAAGCGCGCGTCTCAAACAATAGGCACGGCCGCGTGGTATGCGCTCAAAATCCGAGTAAACGCGCGCTGGTGGCATGTTGAGAGCCCTGGCAAAGATGGGATACGTGGGCAGGGAGGCTGAAACTCACTGAGCTTGTAGTCCAGCGGGATGGGTATTACGGCGCACAAAGCGCGCGTCTCAAACAATAGGCACGGCCGCGTGGCATGCCTGCAAAATCCGAGAAAACGCGCGCTGGTGGCATGTTGAGAGCCCTGGCAAAGATGGGAAACGTGGGCAGGGAGGCTGAAACTCACTGAGCTTGTAGTCCAGCGGGATGGGTATTACGGCGCACAAAGCGCGCGTCTCAAACAATAGGCACGGCCGCGTGGTATGCGCTCAAAATCCGAGTAAACGCGCGCTGGTGGCATGTTGAGAGCCCTGGCAAAGATGGGATACGTGGGCAGGGAGGCTGAAACTCACTGAGCTTGTAGTCCAGCGGGATGGGTATTACGGCGCACAAAGCGCGCGTCTCAAACAATAGGCACGGCCGCGCGGCATGCGCTCAAAATCCGAGTAAACGCGCGCTGGTGGCATGTTGAGAGCCCTGGCAAAGATGGGATACGTGGGCAGGGAGGCTGAAACTCACTGAGCTTGTAGTCCAGCGGGATGGGTATTACGGCGCACAAAGCGCGCGTCTCAAACAATAGGCACGGCCGCGTGGCATGCCTGCAAAATCCGAGAAAACGCGCGCTGGTGGCATGTTGAGAGCCCTGGCATAGATGGGATACGTGGGCAGGGAGGCTGAAACTCACTGAGCTTGTAGTCCAGCGGGATGGGTATTACGGCGCACAAAGCGCGCGTCTCAAACAATAGGCACGGCCGCGTGGTATGCGCTCAAAATCCGAGTAAACGCGCGCTGGTGGCATGTTGAGAGCCCTGGCAAAGATGGGATACGTGGGCAGGGAGGCTGAAACTCACTGAGCTTGTAGTCCAGCGGGATGGGTATTACGGCGCACAAAGCGCGCGTCTCAAACAATAGGCACGGCCGCGCGACATGCGCTCAAAATCCGAGTAAACGCGCGCTGGTGGCATGTTAAGAGCCCTGGCAAAGATGGGATACGTGGGCAGGGAGGCTGAAACTCACTGAGCTTGTAGTCTAGCGGGATGGGTATTACGGCGCACAAAGCGCGCGTCTCAAACAATAGGCACGGCCGCGTGGCATGCCTGCAAAATCCGAGAAAACGCGCGCTGGTGGCATGTTGAGAGCCCTGGCAAAGATGGGATACGTGGGCAGAGAGGCTGAAACTCACTGAGCTTGTAGTCCAGCGGGATGGGTATTACGGCGCACAAAGCGCGCGTCTCAAACAATAGGCACGGCCGCGTGGTATGCGCTCAAAATTCGAGTAAACGCGCGCTGGTGGCATGTTGAGAGCCCTGGCAAAGATGGGATACGTGGGCAGGGAGGCTGAAACTCACTGAGCTTGTAGTCCAGCGGGATGGGTATTACGGCGCACAAAGCGCGCGTCTCAAACAATAGGCACGGCCGCGCGGCAAGCGCTCAAAATCCGAGTAAACGCGCGCTGGTGGCATGTTGAGAGCCCTGGCAAAGATGGGATACGTGGGCAGGGAGGCTGAAACTCACTGAGCTTGTAGTCCAGCGGGATGGGTATTACGGCGCACAAAGCGCGCGTCTCAAACAATAGGCACGGCCGCGTGGCATGCCTGCAAAATCCGAGAAAACGCGCGCTGGTGGCATGTTGAGAGCCCTGGCAAAGATGGGATACGTGGGCAGGGAGGCTGAAACTCACTGAGCTTGTAGTCCAGCGGGATGGGTATTACGGCGCACAAAGCGCGCGTCTCAAACAATAGGCACGGCCGCGTGGTATGCGCTCAAAATCCGAGTAAACGCGCGCTGGTGGCATGTTGAGAGCCCTGGCAAAGATGGGATACGTGGGCAGGGAGGCTGAAACTCACTGAGCTTGTAGTCCAGCGGGATGGGTATTACGGCGTAAAAGCGCGCGTCTCAAACAATAGGCACGGCCGCGTGGCATGCGCTCAAGATCCGAGTAAACGCGCGCTGGTGGCATGTTGAGAGCCCTGGCAAAGATGGGATACGTGGGCAGGGAGGCTGAAACTCACTGAGCTTGTAGTCCAGCGAGATGGGTATTACGGCGCACAAAGCGCGCGTCTCAAACAATAGGCACGGCCGCGCGGCATGCGCTCAAAATCCGAGTAAACGCGCGCTGGTGGCATGTTGAGAGCCCTGGCAAAGATGGGATACGTGAGCAGGGAGGCTGAAACTCACTGAGCTTGTAGTCCAGCGGGATGGGTATTACGGCGCACAAAGCGCGCGTCTCAAACAATAGGCACGGCCGCGTGGCATGCCTGCAAAATCCGAGAAAACGCGCGCTGGTGGCATGTTGAGAGCCCTGGCAAAGATGGGATACGTGGGCAGGGAGGCTGAAACTCACTGAGCTTGTAGTCCAGCGAGATGGGTATTACGGCGGACAAAGCGCGCGTCTCAAACAATAGGCACGGCCGCGTGGTATGCGCTCAAAATCCGAGTAAACGCGCGCTGGTGGCATGTTGAGAGCCCTGGCAAAGATGGGATACGTGGGCAGGGAGGCTGAAACTCACTGAGCTTGTAGTCCAGCGGGATGGGTATTACGGCGCACAAAGCGCGCGTCTCAAACAATAGGCACGGCCGCGCGGCATGCGCTCAAAATCCGAGTAAACGCGCGCTGGTGGCATGTTCAGAGCCCTGGCAAAGATGGGATACGTGGGCAGGGAGGCTGAAACTCACTGAGCTTGTAGTCTAGCGGGATGGGTATTACGGCGCACAAAGCGCGCGTCTCAAACAATAGGCACGGCCGCGTGGCATGCCTGCAAAATCCGAGAAAACGCGCGCTGGTGGCATGTTGAGAGCCCTGGCAAAGATGGGATACGTGGGCAGAGAGGCTGAAACTCACTGAGCTTGTAGACCAGCGGGATGGGTATTACGGCGCACAAAGCGCGCGTCTCAAACAATAGGCACGGCCGCGTGGTATGCGCTCAAAATCCGAGTAAACGCGCGCTGGTGGCATGTTGAGAGCCCTGGCAAAGATGGGATACGTGGGCAGGGAGGCTGAAACTCACTGAGCTTGTAGTCCACCGGGATGGGTATTACGGCGCACAAAGCGCGCGTCTCAAACAATAGGCACGGCCGCGCGGCAAGCGCTCAAAATCCGAGTAAACGCGCGCTGGTGGCATGTTGAGAGCCCTGGCAAAGATGGGATACGTGGGCAGGGAGGCTGAAACTCACTGAGCTTGTAGTCCAGCGGGATGGGTATTACGGCGCACAAAGCGCGCGTCTCAAACAATAGGCACGGCCGCGTGGCATGCCTGCAAAATCCGAGAAAACGCGCGCTGGTGGCATGTTGAGAGCCCTGGCAAAGATGGGATACGTGGGCAGGGAGGCTGAAACTCACTGAGCTTGTAGTCCAGCGGAATGGGTATTACGGCGCACAAAGCGCGCGTCTCAAACAATAGGCACGGCCGCGTGGTATGCGCTCAAAATCCGAGTAAACGCGCGCTGGTGGCATGTTGAGAGCCCTGGCAAAGATGGGATACGTGGGCAGGGAGGCTGAAACTCCCTGAGCTTGTAGTCCAGCGGGATGGGTATTACGGCGTAAAAGCGCGCGTCTCAAACAATAGGCACGGCCGCGTGGCATGCGCTCAAAATCCGAGTAAACGCGCGCTGGTGGCATGTTGAGAGCCCTGGCAAAGATGGGATACGTGGGCAGGGAGCCTGAAACTCACTGAGCTTGTAGTCCAGCGGGATGGGTATTACGGCGCACAAAGCGCGCGTCTCAAACAATAGGCACGGCCGCGCGGCATGCGCTCAAAATCCGAGTAAACGCGCGCTGGTGGCATGTTGAGAGCCCTGGCAAAGATGGGATACGTGGGCAGGGAGGCTGAAACTCACTGAGCTTGTAGTCCAGCGGGATGGGTATTACGGCGCACAAAGCGCGCGTCTCAAACAATAGGCACGGCCGCGTGGTATGCGCTCAAAATCCGAGTAAACGCGCGCTGGTGGCATGTTGAGAGCCCTGGCAAAGATGGGATACGTGGGCAGGGAGGCTGAAACTCACTGAGCTTGTAGTCCAGCGCGATGGGTATTACGGCGCACAAAGCGCGCGTCTCAAACAATAGGCACGGCCGCGCGGCATGCGCTCAAAATCCGAGTAAACGCGCGCTGGTGGCATGTTGAGAGCCCTGGCAAAGATGGGATACGTGAGCAGGGAGGCTGAAACTCACTGAGCTTGTAGTCCAGCGGGATGGGTATTACGGCGCACAAAGCGCGCGTCTCAAACAATAGGCACGGCCGCGTGGCATGCCTGCAAAATCCGAGAAAACGCGCGCTGGTGGCATGTTGAGAGCCCTGGCAAAGATGGGATACGTGGGCAGGGAGGCTGAAACTCACTGAGCTTGTAGTCCAGCGGGATGGGTATTACGGCGGACAAAGCGCGCGTCTCAAACAATAGGCACGGCCGCGTGGTATGCGCTCAAAATCCGAGTAAACGCGCGCTGGTGGCATGTTGAGAGCCCTGGCAAAGATGGGATACGTGGGCAGGGAGGCTGAAACTCACTGAGCTTGTAGTCCAGCGGGATGGGTATTACGGCGCACAAAGCGCGCGTCTCAAACAATAGGCACGGCCGCGTGGTATGCGCTCAAAATCCGAGTAAACGCGCGCTGGTGGCATGTTGAGAGCCCTGGCAAAGATGGGATACGTGGGCAGGGAGGCTGAAACTCACTGAGCTTGTAGTCCAGCGGGATGGGTATTACGGCGCACAAAGCGCGCGTCTCAAACAATAGGCACGGCCGCGTGGCATGCGCCCAAAATCCGAGTAAACGCGCGCTGGTGGCATGTTGAGAGCCCTGGCAAAGATGGGATACGTGGGCAGGGAGGCTGAAACTCACTGAGCTTGTAGTCCAGCGGGATGGGTATTACGGCGCACAAAGCGCGCGTCTCAAACAATAGGCACGGCCGCGCGGCATGCGCTCAAAATCCGAGTAAACGCGCGCTGGTGGCATGTTGAGAGCCCTGGCAAAGATGGGATACGTGGGCAGGGAGGCTGAAACTCACTGAGCTTGTAGTCCAGCGGGATGGGTATTACGGCGCACAAAGCGCGCGTCTCAAACAATAGGCACGGCCGCGTGGCATGCTTGCAAAATCCGAGAAAACGCGCGCTGGTGGCATGTTGAGAGCCCTGGCAAAGATGGGATACGTGGGCAGGGAGGCTGAAACTCACTGAGCTTGTAGTCCAGCGGGATGGGTATTACGGCGCACAAAGCGCGCGTCTCAAACAATAGGCACGGCCGCGTGGTATGCGCTCAAAATCCGAGTAAACGCGCGCTGGTGGCATGTTGAGAGCCCTGGCAAAGATGGGATACGTGGGCAGGGAGGCTGAAACTCACTGAGCTTGTAGTCCAGCGGGATGGGTATTACGGCGCACAAAGCGCGCGTCTCAAACAATAGGCACGGCCGCGCGGCATGCGCTCAAAATCCGAGTAAACGCGCGCTGGTGGCATGTTGAGAGCCCTGGCAAAGATGGGATACGTGGGCAGGGAGGCTGAAACTCACTGAGCTTGTAGTCCAGCGGGATGGGTATTACGGCGCACAAAGCGCGCGTCTCAAACAATAGGCACGGCCGCGTGGCATGCCTGCAAAATCCGAGAAAACGCGCGCTGGTGGCATGTTGAGAGCCCTGGCAAAGATGGGATACGTGGGCAGGGAGGCTGAAACTCACTGAGCTTGTAGTCCAGCGGGATGGGTATTACGGCGCACAAAGCGCGCGTCTCAAACAATAGGCACGGCCGCGTGGTATGCGCTCAAAATCCGAGTAAACGCGCGCTGGTGGCATGTTGAGAGCCCTGGCAAAGATGGAATACGTGGGCAGGGAGGCTGAAACTCCCTGAGCTTGTAGTCCAGCGGGATGGGTATTACGGCGCACAAAGCGCGCGTCTCAAACAATAGGCACGGCCGCGCGGCATGCGCTCAAAATCCGAGTAAACGCGCGCTGGTGGCATGTTGAGAGCCCTGGCAAAGATGGGATACGTGGGCAGGGAGGCTGAAACTCACTGAGCTTGTAGTCCAGCGGGATGGGTATTACGGCGCACAAAGCGCGCGTCTCAAACAATAGGCACGGCCGCGTGGCATGCCTGCAAGATCCGAGAAAACGCGCGCTGGTGGCATGTTGAGAGCCCTGGCAAAGATGGGATACGTGGGCAGGGAGGCTGAAACTCACTGAGCTTGTAGTCCAGCGGGATGGGTATTACGGCGCACAAAGCGCGCGTCTCAAACAATAGGCACGGCCGCGTGGTATGCGCTCAAAATCCGAGTAAACGCGCGCTGGTGGCATGTTGAGAGCCCTGGCAAAGATGGGATACGTGGGCAGGGAGGCTGAAACTCACTGAGCTTGTAGTCCAGCGGGATGGGTATTACGGCGCACAAAGCGCGCGTCTCAAACCATAGGCACGGCCGCGCGGCATGCGCTCAAAATCCGAGTAAACGCGCGCTGGTGGCATGTTGAGAGCCCTGGCAAAGATGGGATACGTGGGCAGGGAGGCTGAAACTCCCTGAGCTTGTAGTCCAGCGGGATGGGTATTACGGCGCACAAAGCGCGCGTCTCAAACAATAGGCACGGCCGCGTGGCATGCCTGCAAAATCCGAGAAAACGCGCGCTGGTGGCATGTTGAGAGCCCTGGCAAAGATGGGATACGTGGGCAGGGAGGCTGAAACTCACTGAGCTTGTAGTCCAGCGGGATGGGTATTACGGCGCACAAAGCGCGCGTCTCAAACAATAGGCACGGCCGCGTGGTATGCGCTCAAAATCCGAGTAAACGCGCGCTGGTGGCATGTTGAGAGCCCTGGCAAAGATGGGATACGTGGGCAGGGAGGCTGAAACTCACTGAGCTTGTAGTCCAGCGGGATGGGTATTACGGCGCACAAAGCGCGCGTCTCAAACAATAGGCACGGCCGCGTGGCTTGCGCTCAAAATCCGAGTAAACGCGCGCTGGTGGCATGTTGAGAGCCCTGGCAAAGATGGGATACGTGGGCAGGGAGGCTGAAACTCACTGAGCATGTAGTCCAGCGGGATGGGTATTACGGCGCACAAAGCGCGCGTCTCAAACAATAGGCACGGCCGCGTGGCATGCCTGCAAAATCCGAGAAAACGCGCGCTGGTGGCATGTTGAGAGCCCTGGCAAAGATGGGATACGTGGGCAGGGAGGCTGAAACTCACTGAGCTTGTAGTCCAGCGGGATGGGTATTACTGCGCACAAAGCGCGCGTCTCAAACAATAGGCACGGCCGCGTGGTATGCGCTCAAAATCCGAATAAACGCGCGCTGGTGGCATGTTGAGAGCCCTGGCAAAGATGGGATACGTGGGCAGGGAGGCTGAAACTCACTGAGCTTGTAGTCCAGCGGGATGGGTATTACGGCGCACAAAGCGCGCGTCTCAAACAATAGGCACGGCCGCGCGGCATGCGCTCAAAATCCGAGTAAACGCGCGCTGGTGGCATGTTGAGAGCCCTGGCAAAGATGGGATACGTGGGCAGGGAGGCTGAAACTCACTGAGCTGGTAGTCCAGCGGGATGGGTATTACGGCGCACAAAGCGCGCGTCTCAAACAATAGGCACGGCCGCGTGGCATGCCTGCAAAATCCGAGAAAACGCGCGCTGGTGGCATGTTGAGAGCCCTGGCAAAGATGGGATACGTGGGCAGGGAGGCTGAGACTCACTGAGCTTGTAGTCCAGCGGGATGGGTATTACGGCGCACAAAGCGCGCGTCTCAAACAATAGGCACGGCCGCGTGGTATGCGCTCAAAATCCGAGTAAACGCGCGCTGGTGGCATGTTGAGAGCCCTGGCAAAGATGGGATACGTGGGCAGGGAGGCTGAAACTCACTGAGCTTGTAGTCCAGCGGGATGGGTATTACGGCGCACAAAGCGCGCGTCTCAAACAATAGGCACGGCCGCGTGGCATGCGCTCAAAATCCGAGTAAACGCGCGCTGGTGGCATGTTGAGAGCCCTGGCAAAGATGGGATACGTGGGCAGGGAGGCTGAAACTCACTGAGCTTGTAGTCCAGCGAGATGGGTATTACGGCGCACAAAGCGCGCGTCTCAAACAATAGGCACGGCCGCGTGGTATGCGCTCAAAATCCGAGTAAACGCGCGCTGGTGGCATGTTGAGAGCCCTGGCAAAGATGGGATACGTGGGCAGGGAGGCTGAAACTCACTGAGCTTGTAGTCCAGCGAGATGGGTATTACGGCGCACAAAGCGCGCGTCTCAAACAATAGGCACGGCCGCGTGGTATGCGCTCAAAATCCGAGTAAACGCGCGCTGGTGGTATGTTGAGAGCCCTGGCAAAGATGGGATACGTGGGCAGGGAGGCTGAAACTCACTGAGCTTGTAGTCCAGCGGGATGGGTATTACGGCGCACAAAGCGCGCGTCTCAAACAATAGGCACGGCCGCGTGGCATGCCTGCAAAATCCGAGAAAACGCGCGCTGGTGGCATGTTGAGAGCCCTGGCAAAGATGGGATACGTGGGCAGGGAGGCTGAAACTCACTGAGCTTGTAGTCCAGCGGGATGGGTATTACGGCGCACAAAGCGCGCGTCTCAAACAATAGGCACGGCCGCGTGGCATGCGCTCAAAATCCGAGTAAACGCGCGCTGGTGGCATGTTGAGAGCCCTGGCAAAGATGGGATACGTGGGCAGGGAGGCTGAAACTCACTGAGCTTGTAGTCCAGCGGGATGGGTATTACGGCGCACAAAGCGCGCGTCTCAAACAATAGGCACGGCCGCGCGGCATGCGCTCAAAATCCGAGTAAACGCGCGCTGGTGGCATGTTGAGAGCCCTGGCAAAGATGGGATACGTGGGCAGGGAGGCTGAAACTCACTGAGCTTGTAGTCCAGCGGGATGGGTATTACGGCGCACAAAGCGCGCGTCTCAAACAATAGGCACGGCCGCGTGGCATGCCTGCAAAATCCGAGAAAACGCGCGCTGGTGGCATGTTGAGAGCCCTGGCAAAGATGGGATACGTGGGCAGGGAGGCTGAAACTCACTGAGCTTGTAGTCCAGCGGGATGGGTATTACGGCGCACAAAGCGCGCGTCTCAAACAATAGGCACGGCCGCGTGGTATGCGCTCAAAATCCGAGTAAACGCGCGCTGGTGGCATGTTGAGAGCCCTGGCAAAGATGGGATACGTGGGCAGGGAGGCTGAAACTCACTGAGCTTGTAGTCCAGCGGGATGGGTATTACGGCGCACAAAGCGCGCGTCTCAAACAATAGGCACGGCCGCGCGGCATGCGCTCAAAATCCGAGTAAACGCGCGCTGGTGGCATGTTGAGAGCCCTGGCAAAGATGGGATACGTGGGCAGGGAGGCTGAAACTCACTGAGCTTGTAGTCCAGCGGGATGGGTATTACGGCGGACAAAGCGCGCGTCTCAAACAATAGGCACGGCCGCGTGGTATGCGCTCAAAATCCGAGTAAACGCGCGCTGGTGGCATGTTGAGAGCCCTGGCAAAGATGGGATACGTGGGCAGGGAGGCTGAAACTCACTGAGCTTGTAGTCCAGCGGGATGGGTATTACGGCGCACAAAGCGCGCGTCTCAAACAATAGGCACGGCCGCGTGGCATGCGCCCAAAATCCGAGTAAACGCGCGCTGGTGGCATGTTGAGAGCCCTGGCAAAGATGGGATACGTGGGCAGGGAGGCTGAAACTCACTGAGCTTGTAGTCCAGCGGGATGGGTATTACGGCGCACAAAGCGCGCGTCTCAAACAATAGGCACGGCCGCGCGGCATGCGCTCAAAATCCGAGTAAACGCGCGCTGGTGGCATGTTGAGAGCCCTGGCAAAGATGGGATACGTGGGCAGGGAGGCTGAAACTCACTGAGCTTGTAGTCCAGCGGGATGGGTATTACGGCGCACAAAGCGCGCGTCTCAAACAATAGGCACGGCCGCGTGGCATGCTTGCAAAATCCGAGAAAACGCGCGCTGGTGGCATGTTGAGAGCCCTGGCAAAGATGGGATACGTGGGCAGGGAGGCTGAAACTCACTGAGCTTGTAGTCCAGCGGGATGGGTATTACGGCGCACAAAGCGCGCGTCTCAAACAATAGGCACGGCCGCGTGGTATGCGCTCAAAATCCGAGTAAACGCGCGCTGGTGGCATGTTGAGAGCCCTGGCAAAGATGGGATACGTGGGCAGGGAGGCTGAAACTCACTGAGCTTGTAGTCCAGCGGGATGGGTATTACGGCGCACAAAGCGCGCGTCTCAAACAATAGGCACGGCCGCGCGGCATGCGCTCAAAATCCGAGTAAACGCGCGCTGGTGGCATGTTGAGAGCCCTGGCAAA
Source organism: Stylophora pistillata (assembly GCF_964205215.1). Classification (NCBI taxonomy): domain Eukaryota; kingdom Metazoa; phylum Cnidaria; class Anthozoa; order Scleractinia; family Pocilloporidae; genus Stylophora; species Stylophora pistillata. The sequence goes on from NW_028290896.1 coordinate 31,720, forward strand.
GATGGGATACGTGGGCAGGGAGCCTGAAACTCACTGAGCTTGTAGTCCAGCGGGATGGGTATTACGGCGCACAAAGCGCGCGTCTCAAACAATAGGCACGGCCGCGTGGCATGCCTGCAAAATCCGAGAAAACGCGCGCTGGTGGCATGTTGAGAGCCCTGGCAAAGATGGGATACGTGGGCAGGGAGGCTGAAACTCACTGAGCTTGTAGTCCAGCGGGATGGGTATTACGGCGCACAAAGCGCGCGTCTCAAACAATAGGCACGGCCGCGTGGTATGCGCTCAAAATCCGAGTAAACGCGCGCTGGTGGCATGTTGAGAGCCCTGGCAAAGATGGAATACGTGGGCAGGGAGGCTGAAACTCCCTGAGCTTGTAGTCCAGCGGGATGGGTATTACGGCGCACAAAGCGCGCGTCTCAAACAATAGGCACGGCCGCGCGGCATGCGCTCAAAATCCGAGTAAACGCGCGCTGGTGGCATGTTGAGAGCCCTGGCAAAGATGGGATACGTGGGCAGGGAGGCTGAAACTCACTGAGCTTGTAGTCCAGCGGGATGGGTATTACGGCGCACAAAGCGCGCGTCTCAAACAATAGGCACGGCCGCGTGGCATGCCTGCAAGATCCGAGAAAACGCGCGCTGGTGGCATGTTGAGAGCCCTGGCAAAGATGGGATACGTGGGCAGGGAGGCTGAAACTCACTGAGCTTGTAGTCCAGCGGGATGGGTATTACGGCGCACAAAGCGCGCGTCTCAAACAATAGGCACGGCCGCGTGGTATGCGCTCAAAATCCGAGTAAACGCGCGCTGGTGGCATGTTGAGAGCCCTGGCAAAGATGGGATACGTGGGCAGGGAGGCTGAAACTCACTGAGCTTGTAGTCCAGCGGGATGGGTATTACGGCGCACAAAGCGCGCGTCTCAAACCATAGGCACGGCCGCGCGGCATGCGCTCAAAATCCGAGTAAACGCGCGCTGGTGGCATGTTGAGAGCCCTGGCAAAGATGGGATACGTGGGCAGGGAGGCTGAAACTCCCTGAGCTTGTAGTCCAGCGGGATGGGTATTACGGCGCACAAAGCGCCCGTCTCAAACAATAGGCACGGCCGCGTGGCATGCCTGCAAAATCCGAGAAAACGCGCGCTGGTGGCATGTTGAGAGCCCTGGCAAAGATGGGATACGTGGGCAGGGAGGCTGAAACTCACTGAGCTTGTAGTCCAGCGGGATGGGTATTACGGCGCACAAAGCGCGCGTCTCAAACAATAGGCACGGCCGCGTGGTATGCGCTCAAAATCCGAGTAAACGCGCGCTGGTGGCATGTTGAGAGCCCTGGCAAAGATGGGATACGTGGGCAGGGAGGCTGAAACTCACTGAGCTTGTAGTCCAGCGCGATGGGTATTACGGCGCACAAAGCGCGCGTCTCAAACAATAGGCACGGCCGCGCGGCATGCGCTCAAAATCCGAGTAAACGCGCGCTGGTGGCATGTTGAGAGCCCTGGCAAAGATGGGATACGTGAGCAGGGAGGCTGAAACTCACTGAGCTTGTAGTCCAGCGGGATGGGTATTACGGCGCACAAAGCGCGCGTCTCAAACAATAGGCACGGCCGCGTGGCATGCCTGCAAAATCCGAGAAAACGCGCGCTGGTGGCATGTTGAGAGCCCTGGCAAAGATGGGATACGTGGGCAGGGAGGCTGAAACTCACTGAGCTTGTAGTCCAGCGGGATGGGTATTACGGCGGACAAAGCGCGCGTCTCAAACAATAGGCACGGCCGCGTGGTATGCGCTCAAAATCCGAGTAAACGCGCGCTGGTGGCATGTTGAGAGCCCTGGCAAAGATGGGATACGTGGGCAGGGAGGCTGAAACTCACTGAGCTTGTAGTCCAGCGGGATGGGTATTACGGCGCACAAAGCGCGCGTCTCAAACAATAGGCACGGCCGCGCGGCATGCGCTCAAAATCCGAGTAAACGCGCGCTGGTGGCATGTTGAGAGCCCTGGCAAAGATGGGATACGTGGGCAGGGAGGCTGAAACTCACTGAGCTTGTAGTCCAGCGGGATGGGTATTACGGCGGACAAAGCGCGCGTCTCAAACAATAGGCACGGCCGCGTGGTATGCGCTCAAAATCCGAGTAAACGCGCGCTGGTGGCATGTTGAGAGCCCTGGCAAAGATGGGATACGTGGGCAGGGAGGCTGAAACTCACTGAGCTTGTAGTCCAGCGGGATGGGTATTACGGCGCACAAAGCGCGCGTCTCAAACAATAGGCACGGCCGCGTGGCATGCGCCCAAAATCCGAGTAAACGCGCGCTGGTGGCATGTTGAGAGCCCTGGCAAAGATGGGATACGTGGGCAGGGAGGCTGAAACTCACTGAGCTTGTAGTCCAGCGGGATGGGTATTACGGCGCACAAAGCGCGCGTCTCAAACAATAGGCACGGCCGCGCGGCATGCGCTCAAAATCCGAGTAAACGCGCGCTGGTGGCATGTTGAGAGCCCTGGCAAAGATGGGATACGTGGGCAGGGAGGCTGAAACTCACTGAGCTTGTAGTCCAGCGGGATGGGTATTACGGCGCACAAAGCGCGCGTCTCAAACAATAGGCACGGCCGCGTGGCATGCTTGCAAAATCCGAGAAAACGCGCGCTGGTGGCATGTTGAGAGCCCTGGCAAAGATGGGATACGTGGGCAGGGAGGCTGAAACTCACTGAGCTTGTAGTCCAGCGGGATGGGTATTACGGCGCACAAAGCGCGCGTCTCAAACAATAGGCACGGCCGCGTGGTATGCGCTCAAAATCCGAGTAAACGCGCGCTGGTGGCATGTTGAGAGCCCTGGCAAAGATGGGATACGTGGGCAGGGAGGCTGAAACTCACTGAGCTTGTAGTCCAGCGGGATGGGTATTACGGCGCACAAAGCGCGCGTCTCAAACAATAGGCACGGCCGCGCGGCATGCGCTCAAAATCCGAGTAAACGCGCGCTGGTGGCATGTTGAGAGCCCTGGCAAAGATGGGATACGTGGGCAGGGAGGCTGAAACTCACTGAGCTTGTAGTCCAGCGAGATGGGTATTACGGCGCACAAAGCGCGCGTCTCAAACAATAGGCACGGCCGCGTGGCATGCCTGCAAAATCCGAGAAAACGCGCGCTGGTGGCATGTTGAGAGCCCTGGCAAAGATGGGATACGTGGGCAGGGAGGCTGAAACTCACTGAGCTTGTAGTCCAGCGGGATGGGTATTACGGCGCACAAAGCGCGCGTCTCAAACAATAGGCACGGCCGCGTGGTATGCGCTCAAAATCCGAGTAAACGCGCGCTGGTGGCATGTTGAGAGCCCTGGCAAAGATGGAATACGTGGGCAGGGAGGCTGAAACTCCCTGAGCTTGTAGTCCAGCGGGATGGGTATTACGGCGCACAAAGCGCGCGTCTCAAACAATAGGCACGGCCGCGCGGCATGCGCTCAAAATCCGAGTAAACGCGCGCTGGTGGCATGTTGAGAGCCCTGGCAAAGATGGGATACGTGGGCAGGGAGGCTGAAACTCACTGAGCTTGTAGTCCAGCGGGATGGGTATTACGGCGCACAAAGCGCGCGTCTCAAACAATAGGCACGGCCGCGTGGCATGCCTGCAAGATCCGAGAAAACGCGCGCTGGTGGCATGTTGAGAGCCCTGGCAAAGATGGGATACGTGGGCAGGGAGGCTGAAACTCACTGAGCTTGTAGTCCAGCGGGATGGGTATTACGGCGCACAAAGCGCGCGTCTCAAACAATAGGCACGGCCGCGTGGTATGCGCTCAAAATCCGAGTAAACGCGCGCTGGTGGCATGTTGAGAGCCCTGGCAAAGATGGGATACGTGGGCAGGGAGGCTGAAACTCACTGAGCTTGTAGTCCAGCGGGATGGGTATTACGGCGCACAAAGCGCGCGTCTCAAACCATAGGCACGGCCGCGCGGCATGCGCTCAAAATCCGAGTAAACGCGCGCTGGTGGCATGTTGAGAGCCCTGGCAAAGATGGGATACGTGGGCAGGGAGGCTGAAACTCCCTGAGCTTGTAGTCCAGCGGGATGGGTATTACGGCGCACAAAGCGCGCGTCTCAAACAATAGGCACGGCCGCGTGGCATGCCTGCAAAATCCGAGAAAACGCGCGCTGGTGGCATGTTGAGAGCCCTGGCAAAGATGGGATACGTGGGCAGGGAGGCTGAAACTCACTGAGCTTGTAGTCCAGCGGGATGGGTATTACGGCGCACAAAGCGCGCGTCTCAAACAATAGGCACGGCCGCGTGGTATGCGCTCAAAATCCGAGTAAACGCGCGCTGGTGGCATGTTGAGAGCCCTGGCAAAGATGGGATACGTGGGCAGGGAGGCTGAAACTCACTGAGCTTGTAGTCCAGCGGGATGGGTATTACGGCGCACAAAGCGCGCGTCTCAAACAATAGGCACGGCCGCGTGGCTTGCGCTCAAAATCCGAGTAAACGCGCGCTGGTGGCATGTTGAGAGCCCTGGCAAAGATGGGATACGTGGGCAGGGAGGCTGAAACTCACTGAGCATGTAGTCCAGCGGGATGGGTATTACGGCGCACAAAGCGCGCGTCTCAAACAATAGGCACGGCCGCGTGGCATGCCTGCAAAATCCGAGAAAACGCGCGCTGGTGGCATGTTGAGAGCCCTGGCAAAGATGGGATACGTGGGCAGGGAGGCTGAAACTCACTGAGCTTGTAGTCCAGCGGGATGGGTATTACTGCGCACAAAGCGCGCGTCTCAAACAATAGGCACGGCCGCGTGGTATGCGCTCAAAATCCGAATAAACGCGCGCTGGTGGCATGTTGAGAGCCCTGGCAAAGATGGGATACGTGGGCAGGGAGGCTGAAACTCACTGAGCTTGTAGTCCAGCGGGATGGGTATTACGGCGCACAAAGCGCGCGTCTCAAACAATAGGCACGGCCGCGCGGCATGCGCTCAAAATCCGAGTAAACGCGCGCTGGTGGCATGTTGAGAGCCCTGGCAAAGATGGGATACGTGGGCAGGGAGGCTGAAACTCACTGAGCTGGTAGTCCAGCGGGATGGGTATTACGGCGCACAAAGCGCGCGTCTCAAACAATAGGCACGGCCGCGTGGCATGCCTGCAAAATCCGAGAAAACGCGCGCTGGTGGCATGTTGAGAGCCCTGGCAAAGATGGGATACGTGGGCAGGGAGGCTGAGACTCACTGAGCTTGTAGTCCAGCGGGATGGGTATTACGGCGCACAAAGCGCGCGTCTCAAACAATAGGCACGGCCGCGTGGTATGCGCTCAAAATCCGAGTAAACGCGCGCTGGTGGCATGTTGAGAGCCCTGGCAAAGATGGGATACGTGGGCAGGGAGGCTGAAACTCACTGAGCTTGTAGTCCAGCGGGATGGGTATTACGGCGCACAAAGCGCGCGTCTCAAACAATAGGCACGGCCGCGTGGCATGCGCTCAAAATCCGAGTAAACGCGCGCTGGTGGCATGTTGAGAGCCCTGGCAAAGATGGGATACGTGGGCAGGGAGGCTGAAACTCACTGAGCTTGTAGTCCAGCGAGATGGGTATTACGGCGCACAAAGCGCGCGTCTCAAACAATAGGCACGGCCGCGTGGTATGCGCTCAAAATCCGAGTAAACGCGCGCTGGTGGCATGTTGAGAGCCCTGGCAAAGATGGGATACGTGGGCAGGGAGGCTGAAACTCACTGAGCTTGTAGTCCAGCGGGATGGGTATTACGGCGCACAAAGCGCGCGTCTCAAACAATAGGCACGGCCGCGTGGCATGCCTGCAAAATCCGAGAAAACGCGCGCTGGTGGCATGTTGAGAGCCCTGGCAAAGATGGGATACGTGGGCAGGGAGGCTGAAACTCACTGAGCTTGTAGTCCAGCGGGATGGGTATTACGGCGCACAAAGCGCGCGTCTCAAACAATAGGCACGGCCGCGTGGCATGCGCTAAAAATCCGAGTAAACGCGCGCTGGTGGCATGTTGAGAGCCCTGGCAAAGATGGGATACGTGGGCAGGGAGGCTGAAACTCACTGAGCTTGTAGTCCAGCGGGATGGGTATTACGGCGCACAAAGCGCGCGTCTCAAACAATAGGCACGGCCGCGCGGCATGCGCTCAAAATCCGAGTAAACGCGCGCTGGTGGCATGTTGAGAGCCCTGGCAAAGATGGGATACGTGGGCAGGGAGGCTGAAACTCACTGAGCTTGTAGTCCAGCGGGATGGGTATTACGGCGCACAAAGCGCGCGTCTCAAACAATAGGCACGGCCGCGTGGCATGCCTGCAAAATCCGAGAAAACGCGCGCTGGTGGCATGTTGAGAGCCCTGGCAAAGATGGGATACGTGGGCAGGGAGGCTGAAACTCACTGAGCTTGTAGTCCAGCGGGATGGGTATTACGGCGCACAAAGCGCGCGTCTCAAACAATAGGCACGGCCGCGTGGTATGCGCTCAAAATCCGAGTAAACGCGCGCTGGTGGCATGTTGAGAGCCCTGGCAAAGATGGGATACGTGGGCAGGGAGGCTGAAACTCACTGAGCTTGTAGTCCAGCGGGATGGGTATTACGGCGCACAAAGCGCGCGTCTCAAACAATAGGCACGGCCGCGCGGCATGCGCTCAAAATCCGAGTAAACGCGCGCTGGTGGCATGTTGAGAGCCCTGGCAAAGATGGGATACGTGGGCAGGGAGGCTGAAACTCACTGAGCTTGTAGTCCAGCGGGATGGGTATTACGGCGGACAAAGCGCGCGTCTCAAACAATAGGCACGGCCGCGTGGTATGCGCTCAAAATCCGAGTAAACGCGCGCTGGTGGCATGTTGAGAGCCCTGGCAAAGATGGGATACGTGGGCAGGGAGGCTGAAACTCACTGAGCTTGTAGTCCAGCGGGATGGGTATTACGGCGCACAAAGCGCGCGTCTCAAACAATAGGCACGGCCGCGTGGCATGCGCCCAAAATCCGAGTAAACGCGCGCTGGTGGCATGTTGAGAGCCCTGGCAAAGATGGGATACGTGGGCAGGGAGGCTGAAACTCACTGAGCTTGTAGTCCAGCGGGATGGGTATTACGGCGCACAAAGCGCGCGTCTCAAACAATAGGCACGGCCGCGCGGCATGCGCTCAAAATCCGAGTAAACGCGCGCTGGTGGCATGTTGAGAGCCCTGGCAAAGATGGGATACGTGGGCAGGGAGGCTGAAACTCACTGAGCTTGTAGTCCAGCGGGATGGGTATTACGGCGCACAAAGCGCGCGTCTCAAACAATAGGCACGGCCGCGTGGCATGCTTGCAAAATCCGAGAAAACGCGCGCTGGTGGCATGTTGAGAGCCCTGGCAAAGATGGGATACGTGGGCAGGGAGGCTGAAACTCACTGAGCTTGTAGTCCAGCGGGATGGGTATTACGGCGCACAAAGCGCGCGTCTCAAACAATAGGCACGGCCGCGTGGTATGCGCTCAAAATCCGAGTAAACGCGCGCTGGTGGCATGTTGAGAGCCCTGGCAAAGATGGGATACGTGGGCAGGGAGGCTGAAACTCACTGAGCTTGTAGTCCAGCGGGATGGGTATTACGGCGCACAAAGCGCGCGTCTCAAACAATAGGCACGGCCGCGCGGCATGCGCTCAAAATCCGAGTAAACGCGCGCTGGTGGCATGTTGAGAGCCCTGGCAAAGATGGGATACGTGGGCAGGGAGCCTGAAACTCACTGAGCTTGTAGTCCAGCGGGATGGGTATTACGGCGCACAAAGCGCGCGTCTCAAACAATAGGCACGGCCGCGTGGCATGCCTGCAAAATCCGAGAAAACGCGCGCTGGTGGCATGTTGAGAGCCCTGGCAAAGATGGGATACGTGGGCAGGGAGGCTGAAACTCACTGAGCTTGTAGTCCAGCGGGATGGGTATTACGGCGCACAAAGCGCGCGTCTCAAACAATAGGCACGGCCGCGTGGTATGCGCTCAAAATCCGAGTAAACGCGCGCTGGTGGCATGTTGAGAGCCCTGGCAAAGATGGAATACGTGGGCAGGGAGGCTGAAACTCCCTGAGCTTGTAGTCCAGCGGGATGGGTATTACGGCGCACAAAGCGCGCGTCTCAAACAATAGGCACGGCCGCGCGGCATGCGCTCAAAATCCGAGTAAACGCGCGCTGGTGGCATGTTGAGAGCCCTGGCAAAGATGGGATACGTGGGCAGGGAGGCTGAAACTCACTGAGCTTGTAGTCCAGCGGGATGGGTATTACGGCGCACAAAGCGCGCGTCTCAAACAATAGGCACGGCCGCGTGGCATGCCTGCAAGATCCGAGAAAACGCGCGCTGGTGGCATGTTGAGAGCCCTGGCAAAGATGGGATACGTGGGCAGGGAGGCTGAAACTCACTGAGCTTGTAGTCCAGCGGGATGGGTATTACGGCGCACAAAGCGCGCGTCTCAAACAATAGGCACGGCCGCGTGGTATGCGCTCAAAATCCGAGTAAACGCGCGCTGGTGGCATGTTGAGAGCCCTGGCAAAGATGGGATACGTGGGCAGGGAGGCTGAAACTCACTGAGCTTGTAGTCCAGCGGGATGGGTATTACGGCGCACAAAGCGCGCGTCTCAAACCATAGGCACGGCCGCGCGGCATGCGCTCAAAATCCGAGTAAACGCGCGCTGGTGGCATGTTGAGAGCCCTGGCAAAGATGGGATACGTGGGCAGGGAGGCTGAAACTCCCTGAGCTTGTAGTCCAGCGGGATGGGTATTACGGCGCACAAAGCGCCCGTCTCAAACAATAGGCACGGCCGCGTGGCATGCCTGCAAAATCCGAGAAAACGCGCGCTGGTGGCATGTTGAGAGCCCTGGCAAAGATGGGATACGTGGGCAGGGAGGCTGAAACTCACTGAGCTTGTAGTCCAGCGGGATGGGTATTACGGCGCACAAAGCGCGCGTCTCAAACAATAGGCACGGCCGCGTGGTATGCGCTCAAAATCCGAGTAAACGCGCGCTGGTGGCATGTTGAGAGCCCTGGCAAAGATGGGATACGTGGGCAGGGAGGCTGAAACTCACTGAGCTTGTAGTCCAGCGGGATGGGTATTACGGCGCACAAAGCGCGCGTCTCAAACAATAGGCACGGCCGCGTGGCTTGCGCTCAAAATCCGAGTAAACGCGCGCTGGTGGCATGTTGAGAGCCCTGGCAAAGATGGGATACGTGGGCAGGGAGGCTGAAACTCACTGAGCTTGTAGTCCAGCGGGATGGGTATTACGGCGCACAAAGCGCGCGTCTCAAACAATAGGCACGGCCGCGTGGCATGCCTGCAAAATCCGAGAAAACGCGCGCTGGTGGCATGTTGAGAGCCCTGGCAAAGATGGGATACGTGGGCAGGGAGGCTGAAACTCACTGAGCTTGTAGTCCAGCGGGATGGGTATTACTGCGCACAAAGCGCGCGTCTCAAACAATAGGCACGGCCGCGTGGTATGCGCTCAAAATCCGAATAAACGCGCGCTGGTGGCATGTTGAGAGCCCTGGCAAAGATGGGATACGTGGGCAGGGAGGCTGAAACTCACTGAGCTTGTAGTCCAGCGGGATGGGTATTACGGCGCACAAAGCGCGCGTCTCAAACAATAGGCACGGCCGCGCGGCATGCGCTCAAAATCCGAGTAAACGCGCGCTGGTGGCATGTTGAGAGCCCTGGCAAAGATGGGATACGTGGGCAGGGAGGCTGAAACTCACTGAGCTGGTAGTCCAGCGGGATGGGTATTACGGCGCACAAAGCGCGCGTCTCAAACAATAGGCACGGCCGCGTGGCATGCCTGCAAAATCCGAGAAAACGCGCGCTGGTGGCATGTTGAGAGCCCTGGCAAAGATGGGATACGTGGGCAGGGAGGCTGAGACTCACTGAGCTTGTAGTCCAGCGGGATGGGTATTACGGCGCACAAAGCGCGCGTCTCAAACAATAGGCACGGCCGCGTGGTATGCGCTCAAAATCCGAGTAAACGCGCGCTGGTGGCATGTTGAGAGCCCTGGCAAAGATGGGATACGTGGGCAGGGAGGCTGAAACTCACTGAGCTTGTAGTCCAGCGGGATGGGTATTACGGCGCACAAAGCGCGCGTCTCAAACAATAGGCACGGCCGCGTGGCATGCGCTCAAAATCCGAGTAAACGCGCGCTGGTGGCATGTTGAGAGCCCTGGCAAAGATGGGATACGTGGGCAGGGAGGCTGAAACTCACTGAGCTTGTAGTCCAGCGAGATGGGTATTACGGCGCACAAAGCGCGCGTCTCAAACAATAGGCACGGCCGCGTGGTATGCGCTCAAAATCCGAGTAAACGCGCGCTGGTGGCATGTTGAGAGCCCTGGCAAAGATGGGATACGTGGGCAGGGAGGCTGAAACTCACTGAGCTTGTAGTCCAGCGGGATGGGTATTACGGCGCACAAAGCGCGCGTCTCAAACAATAGGCACGGCCGCGTGGCATGCCTGCAAAATCCGAGAAAACGCGCGCTGGTGGCATGTTGAGAGCCCTGGCAAAGATGGGATACGTGGGCAGGGAGGCTGAAACTCACTGAGCTTGTAGTCCAGCGGGATGGGTATTACGGCGCACAAAGCGCGCGTCTCAAACAATAGGCACGGCCGCGTGGTATGCGCTCAAAATCCGAGTAAACGCGCGCTGGTGGCATGTTGAGAGCCCTGGCAAAGATGGGATACGTGGGCAGGGAGGCTGAAACTCACTGAGCTTGTAGTCCAGCGGGATGGGTATTACGGCGCACAAAGCGCGCGTCTCAAACAATAGGCACGGCCGCGCGGCATGCGCTCAAAATCCGAGTAAACGCGCGCTGGTGGCATGTTGAGAGCCCTGGCAAAGATGGGATACGTGGGCAGGGAGGCTGAAACTCACTGAGCTTGTAGTCCAGCGGGATGGGTATTACGGCGCACAAAGCGCGCGTCTCAAACAATAGGCACGGCCGCGTGGCATGCCTGCAAAATCCGAGTAAACGCGCGCTGGTGGCATGTTGAGAGCCCTGGCAAAGATGGGATACGTGGGCAGGGAGGCTGAAACTCACTGAGCTTGTAGTCCAGCGGGATGGGTATTACGGCGCACAAAGCGCGCGTCTCAAAAAATAGGCACGGCCGCGTGGCATGCGCTCAAAATCCGAGTAAACGCGCGCTGGTGGCATGTTGAGAGCCCTGGCAAAGATGGGATACGTGGGCAGGGAGGCTGAAACTCACTGAGCTTGTAGTCCAGCGGGATGGGTATTACGGCGCACAAAGCGCGCGTCTCAAACAATAGGCACGGCCGCGCGGCATGCGCTCAAAATCCGAGTAAACGCGCGCTGGTGGCATGTTGAGAGCCCTGGCAAAGATGGGATACGTGGGCAGGGAGGCTGAAACTCACTGAGCTTGTAGTCCAGCGGGATGGGTATTACGGCGCACAAAGCGCGCGTCTCAAACAATAGGCACGGCCGCGTGGCATGCCTGCAAAATCCGAGAAAACGCGCGCTGGTGGCATGTTGAGAGCCCTGGCAAAGATGGGATACGTGGGCAGGGAGGCTGAAACTCACTGAGCTTGTAGTCCAGCGAGATGGGTATTACGGCGCACAAAGCGCGCGTCTCAAACAATAGGCACGGCCGCGTGGTATGCGCTCAAAATCCGAGTAAACGCGCGCTGGTGGCATGTTGAGAGCCCTGGTAAAGATGGGATACGTGGGCAGGGAGGCTGAAACTCACTGAGCTTGTAGTCCAGCGGGATGGGTATTACGGCGCACAAAGCGCGCGTCTCAAACAATAGGCACGGCCGCGCGGCATGCGCTCAAAATCCGAGTAAACGCGCGCTGGTGGCATGTTGAGAGCCCTGGCAAAGATGGGATACGTGGGCAGGGAGGCTGAAACTCACTGAGCTTGTAGTCCAGCGGGATGGGTATTACGGCGCACAAAGCGCGCGTCTCAAACAATAGGCAAGGCCGCGTGGCATGCCTGCAAAATCCGAGAAAACGCGCGCTGGTGGCATGTTGAGAGCCCTGGCAAAGATGGGATACGTGGGCAGGGAGGCTGAAACTCACTGAGCTTGTAGTCCAGCGGGATGGGTATTACTGCGCACAAAGCGCGCGTCTCAAACAATAGGCACGGCCGCGTGGTATGCGCTCAAAATCCGAATAAACGCGCGCTGGTGGCATGTTGAGAGCCCTGGCAAAGATGGGATACGTGGGCAGGGAGGCTGAAACTCACTGAGCTTGTAGTCCAGCGGGATGGGTATTACGGCGCACAAAGCGCGCGTCTCAAACAATAGGCACGGCCGCGCGGCATGCGCTCAAAATCCGAGTAAACGCGCGCTGGTGGCATGTTGAGAGCCCTGGCAAAGATGGGATACGTGGGCAGGGAGGCTGAAACTCACTGAGCTGGTAGTCCAGCGGGATGGGTATTACGGCGCACAAAGCGCGCGTCTCAAACAATAGGCACGGCCGCGTGGCATGCCTGCAAAATCCGAGAAAACGCGCGCTGGTGGCATGTTGAGAGCCCTGGCAAAGATGGGATACGTGGGCAGGGAGGCTGAGACTCACTGAGCTTGTAGTCCAGCGGGATGGGTATTACGGCGCACAAAGCGCGCGTCTCAAACAATAGGCACGGCCGCGTGGTATGCGCTCAAAATCCGAGTAAACGCGCGCTGGTGGCATGTTGAGAGCCCTGGCAAAGATGGGATACGTGGGCAGGGAGGCTGAAACTCACTGAGCTTGTAGTCCAGCGGGATGGGTATTACGGCGCACAAAGCGCGCGTCTCAAACAATAGGCACGGCCGCGTGGCATGCGCTCAAAATCCGAGTAAACGCGCGCTGGTGGCATGTTGAGAGCCCTGGCAAAGATGGGATACGTGGGCAGGGAGGCTGAAACTCACTGAGCTTGTAGTCCAGCGAGATGGGTATTACGGCGCACAAAGCGCGCGTCTCAAACAATAGGCACGGCCGCGTGGTATGCGCTCAAAATCCGAGTAAACGCGCGCTGGTGGCATGTTGAGAGCCCTGGCAAAGATGGGATACGTGGGCAGGGAGGCTGAAACTCACTGAGCTTGTAGTCCAGCGGGATGGGTATTACGGCGCACAAAGCGCGCGTCTCAAACAATAGGCACGGCCGCGTGGCATGCCTGCAAAATCCGAGAAAACGCGCGCTGGTGGCATGTTGAGAGCCCTGGCAAAGATGGGATACGTGGGCAGGGAGGCTGAAACTCACTGAGCTTGTAGTCCAGCGGGATGGGTATTACGGCGCACAAAGCGCGCGTCTCAAACAATAGGCACGGCCGCGTGGTATGCGCTCAAAATCCGAGTAAACGCGCGCTGGTGGCATGTTGAGAGCCCTGGCAAAGATGGGATACGTGGGCAGGGAGGCTGAAACTCACTGAGCTTGTAGTCCAGCGGGATGGGTATTACGGCGCACAAAGCGCGCGTCTCAAACAATAGGCACGGCCGCGCGGCATGCGCTCAAAATCCGAGTAAACGCGCGCTGGTGGCATGTTGAGAGCCCTGGCAAAGATGGGATACGTGGGCAGGGAGGCTGAAACTCACTGAGCTTGTAGTCCAGCGGGATGGGTATTACGGCGCACAAAGCGCGCGTCTCAAACAATAGGCACGGCCGCGTGGCATGCCTGCAAAATCCGAGTAAACGCGCGCTGGTGGCATGTTGAGAGCCCTGGCAAAGATGGGATACGTGGGCAGGGAGGCTGAAACTCACTGAGCTTGTAGTCCAGCGGGATGGGTATTACGGCGCACAAAGCGCGCGTCTCAAAAAATAGGCACGGCCGCGTGGCATGCGCTCAAAATCCGAGTAAACGCGCGCTGGTGGCATGTTGAGAGCCCTGGCAAAGATGGGATACGTGGGCAGGGAGGCTGAAACTCACTGAGCTTGTAGTCCAGCGGGATGGGTATTACGGCGCACAAAGCGCGCGTCTCAAACAATAGGCACGGCCGCGCGGCATGCGCTCAAAATCCGAGTAAACGCGCGCTGGTGGCATGTTGAGAGCCCTGGCAAAGATGGGATACGTGGGCAGGGAGGCTGAAACTCACTGAGCTTGTAGTCCAGCGGGATGGGTATTACGGCGCACAAAGCGCGCGTCTCAAACAATAGGCACGGCCGCGTGGCATGCCTGCAAAATCCGAGAAAACGCGCGCTGGTGGCATGTTGAGAGCCCTGGCAAAGATGGGATACGTGGGCAGGGAGGCTGAAACTCACTGAGCTTGTAGTCCAGCGAGATGGGTATTACGGCGCACAAAGCGCGCGTCTCAAACAATAGGCACGGCCGCGTGGTATGCGCTCAAAATCCGAGTAAACGCGCGCTGGTGGCATGTTGAGAGCCCTGGTAAAGATGGGATACGTGGGCAGGGAGGCTGAAACTCACTGAGCTTGTAGTCCAGCGGGATGGGTATTACGGCGCACAAAGCGCGCGTCTCAAACAATAGGCACGGCCGCGCGGCATGCGCTCAAAATCCGAGTAAACGCGCGCTGGTGGCATGTTGAGAGCCCTGGCAAAGATGGGATACGTGGGCAGGGAGGCTGAAACTCACTGAGCTTGTAGTCCAGCGGGATGGGTATTACGGCGCACAAAGCGCGCGTCTCAAACAATAGGCAAGGCCGCGTGGCATGCCTGCAAAATCCGAGAAAACGCGCGCTGGTGGCATGTTGAGAGCCCTGGCAAAGATGGGATACGTGGGCAGGGAGGCTGAAACTCACTGAGCTTGTAGTCCAGCGGGATGGGTATTACGGCGCACAAAGCGCGCGTCTCAAACAATAGGCACGGCCGCGTGGTATGCGCTCAAAATCCGAGTAAACGCGCGCTGGTGGCATGTTGAGAGCCCTGGCAAAGATGGGATACGTGGGCAGGGAGGCTGAAACTCACTGAGCTTGTAGTCCAGCGGGATGGGTATTACGGCGCACAAAGCGCGCGTCTCAAACAATAGGCACGGCCGCGTGGCTTGCGCTCAAAATCCGAGTAAATGCGCGCTGGTGGCATGTTGAGAGCCCTGGCAAAGATGGGATACGTGGGCAGGGAGGCTGAAACTCACTGAGCTTGTAGTCCAGCGGGATGGGTATTACGGCGCACAAAGCGCGCGTCTCAAACAATAGGCACGGCCGCGTGGCATGCCTGCAAAATCCGAGAAAACGCGCGCTGGTGGCATGTTGAGAGCCCTGGCAAAGATGGGATACGTGGGCAGGGAGGCTGAAACTCACTGAGCTTGTAGTCCAGCGGGATGGGTATTACTGCGCACAAAGCGCGCGTCTCAAACAATAGGCACGGCCGCGTGGTATGCGCTCAAAATCCGAGTAAACGCGCGCTGGTGGCATGTTGAGAGCCCTGGCAAAGATGGGATACGTGGGCAGGGAGGCTGAAACTCACTGAGCTTGTAGTCCAGCGGGATGGGTATTACGGCGCACAAAGCGCGCGTCTCAAACAATAGGCACGGCCGCGCGGCATGCGCTCAAAATCCGAGTAAACGCGCGCTGGTGGCATGTTGAGAGCCCTGGCAAAGATGGGATACGTGGGCAGGGAGGCTGAAACTCACTGAGCTGGTAGTCCAGCGGGATGGGTATTACGGCGCACAAAGCGCGCGTCTCAAACAATAGGCACGGCCGCGTGGCATGCCTGCAAAATCCGAGAAAACGCGCGCTGGTGGCATGTTGAGAGCCCTGGCAAAGATGGGATACGTGGGCAGGGAGGCTGAGACTCACTGAGCTTGTAGTCCAGCGGGATGGGTATTACGGCGCACAAAGCGCGCGTCTCAAACAATAGGCACGGCCGCGTGGTATGCGCTCAAAATCCGAGTAAACGCGCGCTGGTGGCATGTTGAGAGCCCTGGCAAAGATGGGATACGTGGGCAGGGAGGCTGAAACTCACTGAGCTTGTAGTCCAGCGGGATGGGTATTACGGCGCACAAAGCGCGCGTCTCAAACAATAGGCACGGCCGCGTGGCATGCGCTCAAAATCCGAGTAAACGCGCGCTGGTGGCATGTTGAGAGCCCTGGCAAAGATGGGATACGTGGGCAGGGAGGCTGAAACTCACTGAGCTTGTAGTCCAGCGAGATGGGTATTACGGCGCACAAAGCGCGCGTCTCAAACAATAGGCACGGCCGCGTGGTATGCGCTCAAAATCCGAGTAAACGCGCGCTGGTGGCATGTTGAGAGCCCTGGCAAAGATGGGATACGTGGGCAGGGAGGCTGAAACTCACTGAGCTTGTAGTCCAGCGGGATGGGTATTACGGCGCACAAAGCGCGCGTCTCAAACAATAGGCACGGCCGCGTGGCATGCCTGCAAAATCCGAGAAAACGCGCGCTGGTGGCATGTTGAGAGCCCTGGCAAAGATGGGATACGTGGGCAGGGAGGCTGAAACTCACTGAGCTTGTAGTCCAGCGGGATGGGTATTACGGCGCACAAAGCGCGCGTCTCAAACAATAGGCACGGCCGCGTGGTATGCGCTCAAAATCCGAGTAAACGCGCGCTGGTGGCATGTTGAGAGCCCTGGCAAAGATGGGATACGTGGGCAGGGAGGCTGAAACTCACTGAGCTTGTAGTCCAGCGGGATGGGTATTACGGCGCACAAAGCGCGCGTCTCAAAAAATAGGCACGGCCGCGTGGCATGCGCTCAAAATCCGAGTAAACGCGCGCTGGTGGCATGTTGAGAGCCCTGGCAAAGATGGGATACGTGGGCAGGGAGGCTGAAACTCACTGAGCTTGTAGTCCAGCGGGATGGGTATTACGGCGCACAAAGCGCGCGTCTCAAACAATAGGCACGGCCGCGCGGCATGCGCTCAAAATCCGAGTAAACGCGCGCTGGTGGCATGTTGAGAGCCCTGGCAAAGATGGGATACGTGGGCAGGGAGGCTGAAACTCACTGAGCTTGTAGTCCAGCGGGATGGGTATTACGGCGCACAAAGCGCGCGTCTCAAACAATAGGCACGGCCGCGTGGCATGCCTGCAAAATCCGAGAAAACGCGCGCTGGTGGCATGTTGAGAGCCCTGGCAAAGATGGGATACGTGGGCAGGGAGGCTGAAACTCACTGAGCTTGTAGTCCAGCGAGATGGGTATTACGGCGCACAAAGCGCGCGTCTCAAACAATAGGCACGGCCGCGTGGTATGCGCTCAAAATCCGAGTAAACGCGCGCTGGTGGCATGTTGAGAGCCCTGGTAAAGATGGGATACGTGGGCAGGGAGGCTGAAACTCACTGAGCTTGTAGTCCAGCGGGATGGGTATTACGGCGCACAAAGCGCGCGTCTCAAACAATAGGCACGGCCGCGCGGCATGCGCTCAAAATCCGAGTAAACGCGCGCTGGTGGCATGTTGAGAGCCCTGGCAAAGATGGGATACGTGGGCAGGGAGGCTGAAACTCACTGAGCTTGTAGTCCAGCGGGATGGGTATTACGGCGCACAAAGCGCGCGTCTCAAACAATAGGCAAGGCCGCGTGGCATGCCTGCAAAATCCGAGAAAACGCGCGCTGGTGGCATGTTGAGAGCCCTGGCAAAGATGGGATACGTGGGCAGGGAGGCTGAAACTCACTGAGCTTGTAGTCCAGCGGGATGGGTATTACGGCGCACAAAGCGCGCGTCTCAAACAATAGGCACGGCCGCGTGGTATGCGCTCAAAATCCGAGTAAACGCGCGCTGGTGGCATGTTGAGAGCCCTGGCAAAGATGGGATACGTGGGCAGGGAGGCTGAAACTCACTGAGCTTGTAGTCCAGCGGGATGGGTATTACGGCGCACAAAGCGCGCGTCTCAAACAATAGGCACGGCCGCGTGGCTTGCGCTCAAAATCCGAGTAAACGCGCGCTGGTGGCATGTTGAGAGCCCTGGCAAAGATGGGATACGTGGGCAGGGAGGCTGAAACTCACTGAGCTTGTAGTCCAGCGGAATGGGTATTACGGCGCACAAAGCGCGCGTCTCAAACAATAGGCACGGCCGCGTGGCATGCCTGCAAAATCCGAGAAAACGCGCGCTGGTGGCATGTTGAGAGCCCTGGCAAAGATGGGATACGTGGGCAGGGAGGCTGAAACTCACTGAGCTTGTAGTCCAGCGGGATGGGTATTACTGCGCACAAAGCGCGCGTCTCAAACAATAGGCACGGCCGCGTGGTATGCGCTCAAAATCCGAGTAAACGCGCGCTGGTGGCATGTTGAGAGCCCTGGCAAAGATGGGATACGTGGGCAGGGAGGCTGAAACTCACTGAGCTTGTAGTCCAGCGGGATGGGTATTACGGCGCACAAAGCGCGCGTCTCAAACAATAGGCACGGCCGCGCGGCATGCGCTCAAAATCCGAGTAAACGCGCGCTGGTGGCATGTTGAGAGCCCTGGCAAAGATGGGATACGTGGGCAGGGAGGCTGAAACTCACTGAGCTGGTAGTCCAGCGGGATGGGTATTACGGCGCACAAAGCGCGCGTCTCAAACAATAGGCACGGCCGCGTGGCATGCCTGCAAAATCCGAGAAAACGCGCGCTGGTGGCATGTTGAGAGCCCTGGCAAAGATGGGATACGTGGGCAGGGAGGCTGAGACTCACTGAGCTTGTAGTCCAGCGGGATGGGTATTACGGCGCACAAAGCGCGCGTCTCAAACAATAGGCACGGCCGCGTGGTATGCGCTCAAAATCCGAGTAAACGCGCGCTGGTGGCATGTTGAGAGCCCTGGCAAAGATGGGATACGTGGGCAGGGAGGCTGAAACTCACTGAGCTTGTAGTCCAGCGGGATGGGTATTACGGCGCACAAAGCGCGCGTCTCAAACAATAGGCACGGCCGCGTGGCATGCGCTCAAAATCCGAGTAAACGCGCGCTGGTGGCATGTTGAGAGCCCTGGCAAAGATGGGATACGTGGGCAGGGAGGCTGAAACTCACTGAGCTTGTAGTCCAGCGAGATGGGTATTACGGCGCACAAAGCGCGCGTCTCAAACAATAGGCACGGCCGCGTGGTATGCGCTCAAAATCCGAGTAAACGCGCGCTGGTGGCATGTTGAGAGCCCTGGCAAAGATGGGATACGTGGGCAGGGAGGCTGAAACTCACTGAGCTTGTAGTCCAGCGGGATGGGTATTACGGCGCACAAAGCGCGCGTCTCAAACAATAGGCACGGCCGCGTGGCATGCTTGCAAAATCCGAGAAAACGCGCGCTGGTGGCATGTTGAGAGCCCTGGCAAAGATGGGATACGTGGGCAGGGAGGCTGAAACTCACTGAGCTTGTAGTCCAGCGGGATGGGTATTACGGCGCACAAAGCGCGCGTCTCAAACAATAGGCACGGCCGCGTGGTATGCGCTCAAAATCCGAGTAAACGCGCGCTGGTGGCATGTTGAGAGCCCTGGCAAAGATGGGATACGTGGGCAGGGAGGCTGAAACTCACTGAGCTTGTAGTCCAGCGGGATGGGTATTACGGCGCACAAAGCGCGCGTCTCAAACAATAGGCACGGCCGCGCGGCATGCGCTCAAAATCCGAGTAAACGCGCGCTGGTGGCATGTTGAGAGCCCTGGCAAAGATGGGATACGTGGGCAGGGAGGCTGAAACTCACTGAGCTTGTAGTCCAGCGGGATGGGTATTACGGCGCACAAAGCGCGCGTCTCAAACAATAGGCACGGCCGCGTGGCATGCCTGCAAAATCCGAGAAAACGCGCGCTGGTGGCATGTTGAGAGCCCTGGCAAAGATGGGATACGTGGGCAGGGAGGCTGAAACTCACTGAGCTTGTAGTCCAGCGGGATGGGTATTACGGCGCACAAAGCGCGCGTCTCAAACAATAGGCACGGCCGCGTGGTATGCGCTCAAAATCCGAGTAAACGCGCGCTGGTGGCATGTTGAGAGCCCTGGCAAAGATGGGATACGTGGGCAGGGAGGCTGAAACTCACTGAGCTTGTAGTCCAGCGGGATGGGTATTACGGCGCACAAAGCGCGCGTCTCAAACAATAGGCACGGCCGCGCGGCATGCGCTCAAAATCCGAGTAAACGCGCGCTGGTGGCATGTTGAGAGCCCTGGCAAAGATGGGATACGTGGGCAGGGAGGCTGAAACTCACTGAGCTTGTAGTCCAGCGGGATGGGTATTACGGCGCACAAAGCGCGCGTCTCAAACAATAGGCACGGCCGCGTGGCATGCCTGCAAAATCCGAGAAAACGCGCGCTGGTGGCATGTTGAGAGCCCTGGCAAAGATGGGATACGTGGGCAGGGAGGCTGAAACTCACTGAGCTTGTAGTCCAGCGGGATGGGTATTACGGCGCACAAAGCGCGCGTCTCAAACAATAGGCACGGCCGCGTGGTATGCGCTCAAAATCCGAGTAAACGCGCGCTGGTGGCATGTTGAGAGCCCTGGCAAAGATGGGATACGTGGGCAGGGAGGCTGAAACTCACTGAGCTTGTAGTCCAGCGGGATGGGTATTACGGCGCACAAAGCGCGCGTCTCAAAAAATAGGCACGGCCGCGTGGCATGCGCTCAAAATCCGAGTAAACGCGCGCTGGTGGCATGTTGAGAGCCCTGGCAAAGATGGGATACGTGGGCAGGGAGGCTGAAACTCACTGAGCTTGTAGTCCAGCGGGATGGCTATTACGGCGCACAAAGCGCGCGTCTCAAACAATAGGCACGGCCGCGCGGCATGCGCTCAAAATCCGAGTAAACGCGCGCTGGTGGCATGTTGAGAGCCCTGGCAAAGATGGGATACGTGGGCAGGGAGGCTGAAACTCACTGAGCTTGTAGTCCAGCGGGATGGGTATTACGGCGCACAAAGCGCGCGTCTCAAACAATAGGCACGGCCGCGTGGCATGCCTGCAAAATCCGAGAAAACGCGCGCTGGTGGCATGTTGAGAGCCCTGGCAAAGATGGGATACGTGGGCAGGGAGGCTGAAACTCACTGAGCTTGTAGTCCAGCGAGATGGGTATTACGGCGCACAAAGCGCGCGTCTCAAACAATAGGCACGGCCGCGTGGTATGCGCTCAAAATCCGAGTAAACGCGCGCTGGTGGCATGTTGAGAGCCCTGGTAAAGATGGGATACGTGGGCAGGGAGGCTGAAACTCACTGAGCTTGTAGTCCAGCGGGATGGGTATTACGGCGCACAAAGCGCGCGTCTCAAACAATAGGCACGGCCGCGCGGCATGCGCTCAAAATCCGAGTAAACGCGCGCTGGTGGCATGTTGAGAGCCCTGGCAAAGATGGGATACGTGGGCAGGGAGGCTGAAACTCACTGAGCTTGTAGTCCAGCGGGATGGGTATTACGGCGCACAAAGCGCGCGTCTCAAACAATAGGCAAGGCCGCGTGGCATGCCTGCAAAATCCGAGAAAACGCGCGCTGGTGGCATGTTGAGAGCCCTGGCAAAGATGGGATACGTGGGCAGGGAGGCTGAAACTCACTGAGCTTGTAGTCCAGCGGGATGGGTATTACGGCGCACAAAGCGCGCGTCTCAAACAATAGGCACGGCCGCGTGGTATGCGCTCAAAATCCGAGTAAACGCGCGCTGGTGGCATGTTGAGAGCCCTGGCAAAGATGGGATACGTGGGCAGGGAGGCTGAAACTCACTGAGCTTGTAGTCCACCGGGATGGGTATTACGGCGCACAAAGCGCGCGTCTCAAACAATAGGCACGGCCGCGCGGCATGCGCTCAAAATCCGAGTAAACGCGCGCTGGTGGCATGTTGAGAGCCCTGGCAAAGATGGGATACGTGGGCAGGGAGGCTGAAACTCACTGAGCTTGTAGTCCAGCGGGATGGGTATTACGGCGCACAAAGCGCGCGTCTCAAACAATAGGCACGGCCGCGTGGCATGCCTGCAAAATCCGAGAAAACGCGCGCTGGTGGCATGTTGAGAGCCCTGGCAAAGATGGGATACGTGGGCAGGGAGGCTGAAACTCACTGAGCTTGTAGTCCAGCGGGATGGGTATTACGGCGCACAAAGCGCGCGTCTCAAACAATAGGCACGCCCGCGTGGTATGCGCTCAAAATCCGAGTAAACGCGCGCTGGTGGCATGTTGAGAGCCCTGGCAAAGATGGGATACGTGGGCAGGGAGGCTGAAACTCACTGAGCTTGTAGTCCAGCGGGATGGGTATTACGGCGCACAAAGCGCGCGTCTCAAACAATAGGCACGGCCGCGCGGCATGCGCTCAAAATCCGAGTAAACGCGCGCTGGTGGCATGTTGAGAGCCCTGGCAAAGATGGGATACGTGGGCAGGGAGGCTGAAACTCACTGAGCTTGTAGTCCAGCGCGATGGGTATTACGGCGCACAAAGCGCGCGTCTCAAACAATAGGCACGGCCGCGCGGCATGCGCTTAAAATCCGAGTAAACGCGCGCTGGTGGCATGTTGAGAGCCCTGGCAAAGATGGGATACGTGGGCAGGGAGGCTGAAACTCACTGAGCTTGTAGTCCAGCGGGATGGGTATTACGGCGCACAAAGCGCGCGTCTCAAACAATAGGCACGGCCGCGTGGCATGCCTGCAAAATCCGAGAAAACGCGCGCTGGTGGCATGTTGAGAGCCCTGGCAAAGATGGGATACGTGGGCAGGGAGGCTGAAACTCACTGAGCTTGTAGTCCAGCGGGATGGGTATTACGGCGCACAAAGCGCGCGTCTCAAACAATAGGCACGGCCGCGTGGTATGCGCTCAAAATCCGAGTAAACGCGCGCTGGTGGCATGTTGAGAGCCCTGGCAAAGATGGGATACGTGGGCAGGGAGGCTGAAACTCACTGAGCTTGTAGTCCAGCGGGATGGGTATTACGGCGCACAAAGCGCGCGTCTCAAACAATAGGCACGGCCGCGCGGCATGCGCTCAAAATCCGAGTAAACGCGCGCTGGTGGCATGTTGAGAGCCCTGGCAAAGATGGGATACGTGGGCAGGGAGGCTGAAACTCACTGAGCTTGTAGTCCAGCGGGATGGGTATTACGGCGCACAAAGCGCGCGTCTCAAACAATAGGCACGGCCGCGTGGCATGCCTGCAAAATCCGAGAAAACGCGCGCTGGTGGCATGTTGAGAGCCCTGGCATAGATGGGATACGTGGGCAGGGAGGCTGAAACTCACTGAGCTTGTAGTCCAGCGGGATGGGTATTACGGCGCACAAAGCGCGCGTCTCAAACAATAGGCACGGCCGCGCGGCATGCGCTCAAAATCCGAGTAAACGCGCGCTGGTGGCATGTTGAGAGCCCTGGCAAAGATGGGATACGTGGGCAGGGAGGCTGAAACTCACTGAGCTTGTAGTCCAGCGGGATGGGTATTACGGCGCACAAAGCGCGCGTCTCAAACAATAGGCACGGCCGCGCGGCATGCGCTCAAAATCCGAGTAAACGCGCGCTGGTGGCATGTTGAGAGCCCTGGCAAAGATGGGATACGTGGGCAGGGAGGCTGAAACTCACTGAGCTTGTAGTCTAGCGGGATGGGTATTACGGCGCACAAAGCGCGCGTCTCAAACAATAGGCACGGCCGCGTGGCATGCCTGCAAAATCCGAGAAAACGCGCGCTGGTGGCATGTTGAGAGCCCTGGCAAAGATGGGATACGTGGGCAGAGAGGCTGAAACTCACTGAGCTTGTAGTCCAGCGGGATGGGTATTACGGCGCACAAAGCGCGCGTCTCAAACAATAGGCACGGCCGCGTGGTATGCGCTCAAAATCCGAGTAAACGCGCGCTGGTGGCATGTTGAGAGCCCTGGCAAAGATGGGATACGTGGGCAGGGAGGCTGAAACTCACTGAGCTTGTAGTCCAGCGGGATGGGTATTACGGCGCACAAAGCGCGCGTCTCAAACAATAGGCACGGCCGCGCGGCAAGCGCTCAAAATCCGAGTAAACGCGCGCTGGTGGCATGTTGAGAGCCCTGGCAAAGATGGGATACGTGGGCAGGGAGGCTGAAACTCACTGAGCTTGTAGTCCAGCGGGATGGGTATTACGGCGCACAAAGCGCGCGTCTCAAACAATAGGCACGGCCGCGTGGCATGCCTGCAAAATCCGAGAAAACGCGCGCTGGTGGCATGTTGAGAGCCCTGGCAAAGATGGGATACGTGGGCAGGGAGGCTGAAACTCACTGAGCTTGTAGTCCAGCGGGATGGGTATTACGGCGCACAAAGCGCGCGTCTCAAACAATAGGCACGGCCGCGTGGTATGCGCTCAAAATCCGAGTAAACGCGCGCTGGTGGCATGTTGAGAGCCCTGGCAAAGATGGGATACGTGGGCAGGGAGGCTGAAACTCACTGAGCTTGTAGTCCAGCGGGATGGGTATTACGGCGTAAAAGCGCGCGTCTCAAACAATAGGCACGGCCGCGTGGCATGCGCTCAAAATCCGAGTAAACGCGCGCTGGTGGCATGTTGAGAGCCCTGGCAAAGATGGGATACGTGGGCAGGGAGCCTGAAACTCACTGAGCTTGTAGTCCAGCGGGATGGGTATTACGGCGCACAAAGCGCGCGTCTCAAACAATAGGCACGGCCGCGCGGCATGCGCTCAAAATCCGAGTAAACGCGCGCTGGTGGCATGTTGAGAGCCCTGGCAAAGATGGGATACGTGGGCAGGGAGGCTGAAACTCACTGAGCTTGTAGTCCAGCGGGATGGGTATTACGGCGCACAAAGCGCGCGTCTCAAACAATAGGCACGGCCGCGTGGTATGCGCTCAAAATCCGAGTAAACGCGCGCTGGTGGCATGTTGAGAGCCCTGGCAAAGATGGGATACGTGGGCAGGGAGGCTGAAACTCACTGAGCTTGTAGTCCAGCGGGATGGGTATTACGGCGCACAAAGCGCGCGTCTCAAACAATAGGCACGGCCGCGCGGCATGCGCTCAAAATCCGAGTAAACGCGCGCTGGTGGCATGTTGAGAGCCCTGGCAAAGATGGGATACGTGAGCAGGGAGGCTGAAACTCACTGAGCTTGTAGTCCAGCGGGATGGGTATTACGGCGCACAAAGCGCGCGTCTCAAACAATAGGCACGGCCGCGTGGCATGCCTGCAAAATCCGAGAAAACGCGCGCTGGTGGCATGTTGAGAGCCCTGGCAAAGATGGGATACGTGGGCAGGGAGGCTGAAACTCACTGAGCTTGTAGTCCAGCGAGATGGGTATTACGGCGGACAAAGCGCGCGTCTCAAACAATAGGCACGGCCGCGTGGTATGCGCTCAAAATCCGAGTAAACGCGCGCTGGTGGCATGTTGAGAGCCCTGGCAAAGATGGGATACGTGGGCAGGGAGGCTGAAACTCACTGAGCTTGTAGTCCAGCGGGATGGGTATTACGGCGCACAAAGCGCGCGTCTCAAACAATAGGCACGGCCGCGCGGCATGCGCTCAAAATCCGAGTAAACGCGCGCTGGTGGCATGTTCAGAGCCCTGGCAAAGATGGGATACGTGGGCAGGGAGGCTGAAACTCACTGAGCTTGTAGTCTAGCGGGATGGGTATTACGGCGCACAAAGCGCGCGTCTCAAACAATAGGCACGGCCGCGTGGCATGCCTGCAAAATCCGAGAAAACGCGCGCTGGTGGCATGTTGAGAGCCCTGGCAAAGATGGGATACGTGGGCAGAGAGGCTGAAACTCACTGAGCTTGTAGACCAGCGGGATGGGTATTACGGCGCACAAAGCGCGCGTCTCAAACAATAGGCACGGCCGCGTGGTATGCGCTCAAAATCCGAGTAAACGCGCGCTGGTGGCATGTTGAGAGCCCTGGCAAAGATGGGATACGTGGGCAGGGAGGCTGAAACTCACTGAGCTTGTAGTCCACCGGGATGGGTATTACGGCGCACAAAGCGCGCGTCTCAAACAATAGGCACGGCCGCGCGGCAAGCGCTCAAAATCCGAGTAAACGCGCGCTGGTGGCATGTTGAGAGCCCTGGCAAAGAAGGGATACGTGGGCAGGGAGGCTGAAACTCACTGAGCTTGTAGTCCAGCGGGATGGGTATTACGGCGCACAAAGCGCGCGTCTCAAACAATAGGCACGGCCGCGTGGCATGCCTGCAAAATCCGAGAAAACGCGCGCTGGTGGCATGTTGAGAGCCCTGGCAAAGATGGGATACGTGGGCAGGGAGGCTGAAACTCACTGAGCTTGTAGTCCAGCGGAATGGGTATTACGGCGCACAAAGCGCGCGTCTCAAACAATAGGCACGGCCGCGTGGTATGCGCTCAAAATCCGAGTAAACGCGCGCTGGTGGCATGTTGAGAGCCCTGGCAAAGATGGGATACGTGGGCAGGGAGGCTGAAACTCACTGAGCTTGTAGTCCAGCGGGATGGGTATTACGGCGTAAAAGCGCGCGTCTCAAACAATAGGCACGGCCGCGTGGCATGCGCTCAAAATCCGAGTAAACGCGCGCTGGTGGCATGTTGAGAGCCCTGGCAAAGATGGGATACGTGGGCAGGGAGCCTGAAACTCACTGAGCTTGTAGTCCAGCGGGATGGGTATTACGGCGCACAAAGCGCGCGTCTCAAACAATAGGCACGGCCGCGCGGCATGCGCTCAAAATCCGAGTAAACGCGCGCTGGTGGCATGTTGAGAGCCCTGGCAAAGATGGGATACGTGGGCAGGGAGGCTGAAACTCACTGAGCTTGTAGTCCGGCGGGATGGGTATTACGGCGCACAAAGCGCGCGTCTCAAACAATAGGCACGGCCGCGTGGTATGCGCTCAAAATCCGAGTAAACGCGCGCTGGTGGCATGTTGAGAGCCCTGGCAAAGATGGGATACGTGGGCAGGGAGGCTGAAACTCACTGAGCTTGTAGTCCAGCGGGATGGGTATTACGGCGCACAAAGCGCGCGTCTCAAACAATAGGCACGGCCGCGCGGCATGCGCTCAAAATCCGAGTAAACGCGCGCTGGTGGCATGTTGAGAGCCCTGGCAAAGAAGGGATACGTGAGCAGGGAGGCTGAAACTCACTGAGCTTGTAGTCCAGCGGGATGGGTATTACGGCGCACAAAGCGCGCGTCTCAAACAATAGGCACGGCCGCGTGGCATGCCTGCAAAATCCGAGAAAACGCGCGCTGGTGGCATGTTGAGAGCCCTGGCAAAGATGGGATACGTGGGCAGGGAGGCTGAAACTCACTGAGCTTGTAGTCCAGCGGGATGGGTATTACGGCGGACAAAGCGCGCGTCTCAAACAATAGGCACGGCCGCGTGGTATGCGCTCAAAATCCGAGTAAACGCGCGCTGGTGGCATGTTGAGAGCCCTGGCAAAGATGGGATACGTGGGCAGGGAGGCTGAAACTCACTGAGCTTGTAGTCCAGCGGGATGGGTATTACGGCGCACAAAGCGCGCGTCTCAAACAATAGGCACGGCCGCGTGGCATGCGCTCAAAATCCGAGTAAACGCGCGCTGGTGGCATGTTGAGAGCCCTGGCAAAGATGGGATACGTGGGCAGGGAGGCTGAAACTCACTGAGCTTGTAGTCCAGCGGGATGGGTATTACGGCGGACAAAGCGCGCGTCTCAAACAATAGGCACGGCCGCGTGGTATGCGCTCAAAATCCGAGTAAACGCGCGCTGGTGGCATGTTGAGAGACCTGGCAAAGATGGGATACGTGGGCAGGGAGGCTGAAACTCACTGAGCTTGTAGTCCAGCGGGATGGGTATTACGGCGCACAAAGCGCGCGTCTCAAACAATAGGCACGGCCGCGTGGCATGCGCCCAAAATCCGAGTAAACGCGCGCTGGTGGCATGTTGAGAGCCCTGGCAAAGATGGGATACGTGGGCAGGGAGGCTGAAACTCACTGAGCTTGTAGTCCAGCGGGATGGGTATTACGGCGCACAAAGCGCGCGTCTCAAACAATAGGCACGGCCGCGCGGCATGCGCTCAAAATCCGAGTAAACGCGCGCTGGTGGCATGTTGAGAGCCCTGGCAAAGATGGGATACGTGGGCAGGGAGGCTGAAACTCACTGAGCTTGTAGTCCAGCGGGATGGGTATTACGGCGCACAAAGCGCGCGTCTCAAACAATAGGCACGGCCGCGTGGCATGCTTGCAAAATCCGAGAAAACGCGCGCTGGTGGCATGTTGAGAGCCCTGGCAAAGATGGGATACGTGGGCAGGGAGGCTGAAACTCACTGAGCTTGTAGTCCAGCGGGATGGGTATTACGGCGCACAAAGCGCGCGTCTCAAACAATAGGCACGGCCGCGTGGTATGCGCTCAAAATCCGAGTAAACGCGCGCTGGTGGCATGTTGAGAGCCCTGGCAAAGATGGGATACGTGGGCAGGGAGGCTGAAACTCACTGAGCTTGTAGTCCAGCGGGATGGGTATTACGGCGCACAAAGCGCGCGTCTCAAACAATAGGCACGGCCGCGCGGCATGCGCTCAAAATCCGAGTAAACGCGCGCTGGTGGCATGTTGAGAGCCCTGGCAAAGATGGGATACGTGGGCAGGGAGGCTGAAACTCACTGAGCTTGTAGTCCAGCGGGATGGGTATTACGGCGCACAAAGCGCGCGTCTCAAACAATAGGCACGGCCGCGTGGCATGCCTGCAAAATCCGAGAAAACGCGCGCTGGTGGCATGTTGAGAGCCCTGGCAAACATGGGATACGTGGGCAGGGAGGCTGAAACTCACTGAGCTTGTAGTCCAGCGGGATGGGTATTACGGCGCACAAAGCGCGCGTCTCAAACAATAGGCACGGCCGCGTGGTATGCGCTCAAAATCCGAGTAAACGCGCGCTGGTGGCATGTTGAGAGCCCTGGCAAAGATGGAATACGTGGGCAGGGAGGCTGAAACTCACTGAGCTTGTAGTCCAGCGGGATGGGTATTACGGCGCACAAAGCGCGCGTCTCAAACAATAGGCACGGCCGCGCGGCATGCGCTCAAAATCCGAGTAAACGCGCGCTGGTGGCATGTTGAGAGCCCTGGCAAAGATGGGATACGTGGGCAGGGAGGCTGAAACTCACTGAGCTTGTAGTCCAGCGGGATGGGTATTACGGCGCACAAAGCGCGCGTCTCAAACAATAGGCACGGCCGCGTGGCATGCCTGCAAAATCCGAGAAAACGCGCGCTGGTGGCATGTTGAGAGCCCTGGCAAAGATGGGATACGTGGGCAGGGAGGCTGAAACTCACTGAGCTTGTAGTCCAGCGAGATGGGTATTACGGCGCACAAAGCGCGCGTCTCAAACAATAGGCACGGCCGCGTGGTATGCGCTCAAAATCCGAGTAAACGCGCGCTGGTGGCATGTTGAGAGCCCTGGTAAAGATGGGATACGTGGGCAGGGAGGCTGAAACTCACTGAGCTTGTAGTCCAGCGGGATGGGTATTACGGCGCACAAAGCGCGCGTCTCAAACAATAGGCACGGCCGCGCGGCATGCGCTCAAAATCCGAGTAAACGCGCGCTGGTGGCATGTTGAGAGCCCTGGCAAAGATGGGATACGTGGGCAGGGAGGCTGAAACTCACTGAGCTTGTAGTCCAGCGGGATGGGTATTACGGCGCACAAAGCGCGCGTCTCAAACAATAGGCAAGGCCGCGTGGCATGCCTGCAAAATCCGAGAAAACGCGCGCTGGTGGCATGTTGAGAGCCCTGGCAAAGATGGGATACGTGGGCAGGGAGGCTGAAACTCACTGAGCTTGTAGTCCAGCGGGATGGGTATTACGGCGCACAAAGCGCGCGTCTCAAACAATAGGCACGGCCGCGTGGTATGCGCTCAAAATCCGAGTAAACGCGCGCTGGTGGCATGTTGAGAGCCCTGGCAAAGATGGGATACGTGGGCAGGGAGGCTGAAACTCACTGAGCTTGTAGTCCAGCGGGATGGGTATTACGGCGCACAAAGCGCGCGTCTCAAACAATAGGCACGGCCGCGTGGCTTGCGCTCAAAATCCGAGTAAATGCGCGCTGGTGGCATGTTGAGAGCCCTGGCAAAGATGGGATACGTGGGCAGGGAGGCTGAAACTCACTGAGCTTGTAGTCCAGCGGGATGTGTATTACGGCGCACAAAGCGCGCGTCTCAAACAATAGGCACGGCCGCGTGGCATGCCTGCAAAATCCGAGAAAACGCGCGCTGGTGGCATGTTGAGAGCCCTGGCAAAGATGGGATACGTGGGCAGGGAGGCTGAAACTCACTGAGCTTGTAGTCCAGCGGGATGGGTATTACTGCGCACAAAGCGCGCGTCTCAAACAATAGGCACGGCCGCGTGGTATGCGCTCAAAATCCGAGTAAACGCGCGCTGGTGGCATGTTGAGAGCCCTGGCAAAGATGGGATACGTGGGCAGGGAGGCTGAAACTCACTGAGCTTGTAGTCCAGCGGGATGGGTATTACGGCGCACAAAGCGCGCGTCTCAAACAATAGGCACGGCCGCGCGGCATGCGCTCAAAATCCGAGTAAACGCGCGCTGGTGGCATGTTGAGAGCCCTGGCAAAGATGGGATACGTGGGCAGGGAGGCTGAAACTCACTGAGCTGGTAGTCCAGCGGGATGGGTATTACGGCGCACAAAGCGCGCGTCTCAAACAATAGGCACGGCCGCGTGGCATGCCTGCAAAATCCGAGAAAACGCGCGCTGGTGGCATGTTGAGAGCCCTGGCAAAGATGGGATACGTGGGCAGGGAGGCTGAGACTCACTGAGCTTGTAGTCCAGCGGGATGGGTATTACGGCGCACAAAGCGCGCGTCTCAAACAATAGGCACGGCCGCGTGGTATGCGCTCAAAATCCGAGTAAACGCGCGCTGGTGGCATGTTGAGAGCCCTGGCAAAGATGGGATACGTGGGCAGGGAGGCTGAAACTCACTGAGCTTGTAGTCCAGCGGGATGGGTATTACGGCGCACAAAGCGCGCGTCTCAAACAATAGGCACGGCCGCGTGGCATGCGCTCAAAATCCGAGTAAACGCGCGCTGGTGGCATGTTGAGAGCCCTGGCAAAGATGGGATACGTGGGCAGGGAGGCTGAAACTCACTGAGCTTGTAGTCCAGCGAGATGGGTATTACGGCGCACAAAGCGCGCGTCTCAAACAATAGGCACGGCCGCGTGGTATGCGCTCAAAATCCGAGTAAACGCGCGCTGGTGGCATGTTGAGAGCCCTGGCAAAGATGGGATACGTGGGCAGGGAGGCTGAAACTCACTGAGCTTGTAGTCCAGCGGGATGGGTATTACGGCGCACAAAGCGCGCGTCTCAAACAATAGGCACGGCCGCGTGGCATGCCTGCAAAATCCGAGAAAACGCGCGCTGGTGGCATGTTGAGAGCCCTGGCAAAGATGGGATACGTGGGCAGGGAGGCTGAAACTCACTGAGCTTGTAGTCCAGCGGGATGGGTATTACGGCGCACAAAGCGCGCGTCTCAAACAATAGGCACGGCCGCGTGGTATGCGCTCAAAATCCGAGTAAACGCGCGCTGGTGGCATGTTGAGAGCCCTGGCAAAGATGGGATACGTGGGCAGGGAGGCTGAAACTCACTGAGCTTGTAGTCCAGCGGGATGGGTATTACGGCGCACAAAGCGCGCGTCTCAAAAAATAGGCACGGCCGCGTGGCATGCGCTCAAAATCCGAGTAAACGCGCGCTGGTGGCATGTTGAGAGCCCTGGCAAAGATGGGATACGTGGGCAGGGAGGCTGAAACTCACTGAGCTTGTAGTCCAGCGGGATGGGTATTACGGCGCACAAAGCGCGCGTCTCAAACAATAGGCACGGCCGCGCGGCATGCGCTCAAAATCCGAGTAAACGCGCGCTGGTGGCATGTTGAGAGCCCTGGCAAAGATGGGATACGTGGGCAGGGAGGCTGAAACTCACTGAGCTTGTAGTCCAGCGGGATGGGTATTACGGCGCACAAAGCGCGCGTCTCAAACAATAGGCACGGCCGCGTGGCATGCCTGCAAAATCCGAGAAAACGCGCGCTGGTGGCATGTTGAGAGCCCTGGCAAAGATGGGATACGTGGGCAGGGAGGCTGAAACTCACTGAGCTTGTAGTCCAGCGAGATGGGTATTACGGCGCACAAAGCGCGCGTCTCAAACAATAGGCACGGCCGCGTGGTATGCGCTCAAAATCCGAGTAAACGCGCGCTGGTGGCATGTTGAGAGCCCTGGTAAAGATGGGATACGTGGGCAGGGAGGCTGAAACTCACTGAGCTTGTAGTCCAGCGGGATGGGTATTACGGCGCACAAAGCGCGCGTCTCAAACAATAGGCACGGCCGCGCGGCATGCGCTCAAAATCCGAGTAAACGCGCGCTGGTGGCATGTTGAGAGCCCTGGCAAAGATGGGATACGTGGGCAGGGAGGCTGAAACTCACTGAGCTTGTAGTCCAGCGGGATGGGTATTACGGCGCACAAAGCGCGCGTCTCAAACAATAGGCAAGGCCGCGTGGCATGCCTGCAAAATCCGAGAAAACGCGCGCTGGTGGCATGTTGAGAGCCCTGGCAAAGATGGGATACGTGGGCAGGGAGGCTGAAACTCACTGAGCTTGTAGTCCAGCGGGATGGGTATTACGGCGCACAAAGCGCGCGTCTCAAACAATAGGCACGGCCGCGTGGTATGCGCTCAAAATCCGAGTAAACGCGCGCTGGTGGCATGTTGAGAGCCCTGGCAAAGATGGGATACGTGGGCAGGGAGGCTGAAACTCACTGAGCTTGTAGTCCAGCGGGATGGGTATTACGGCGCACAAAGCGCGCGTCTCAAACAATAGGCACGGCCGCGTGGCTTGCGCTCAAAATCCGAGTAAACGCGCGCTGGTGGCATGTTGAGAGCCCTGGCAAAGATGGGATACGTGGGCAGGGAGGCTGAAACTCACTGAGCTTGTAGTCCAGCGGAATGGGTATTACGGCGCACAAAGCGCGCGTCTCAAACAATAGGCACGGCCGCGTGGCATGCCTGCAAAATCCGAGAAAACGCGCGCTGGTGGCATGTTGAGAGCCCTGGCAAAGATGGGATACGTGGGCAGGGAGGCTGAAACTCACTGAGCTTGTAGTCCAGCGGGATGGGTATTACTGCGCACAAAGCGCGCGTCTCAAACAATAGGCACGGCCGCGTGGTATGCGCTCAAAATCCGAGTAAACGCGCGCTGGTGGCATGTTGAGAGCCCTGGCAAAGATGGGATACGTGGGCAGGGAGGCTGAAACTCACTGAGCTTGTAGTCCAGCGGGATGGGTATTACGGCGCACAAAGCGCGCGTCTCAAACAATAGGCACGGCCGCGCGGCATGCGCTCAAAATCCGAGTAAACGCGCGCTGGTGGCATGTTGAGAGCCCTGGCAAAGATGGGATACGTGGGCAGGGAGGCTGAAACTCACTGAGCTGGTAGTCCAGCGGGATGGGTATTACGGCGCACAAAGCGCGCGTCTCAAACAATAGGCACGGCCGCGTGGCATGCCTGCAAAATCCGAGAAAACGCGCGCTGGTGGCATGTTGAGAGCCCTGGCAAAGATGGGATACGTGGGCAGGGAGGCTGAGACTCACTGAGCTTGTAGTCCAGCGGGATGGGTATTACGGCGCACAAAGCGCGCGTCTCAAACAATAGGCACGGCCGCGTGGTATGCGCTCAAAATCCGAGTAAACGCGCGCTGGTGGCATGTTGAGAGCCCTGGCAAAGATGGGATACGTGGGCAGGGAGGCTGAAACTCACTGAGCTTGTAGTCCAGCGGGATGGGTATTACGGCGCACAAAGCGCGCGTCTCAAACAATAGGCACGGCCGCGTGGCATGCGCTCAAAATCCGAGTAAACGCGCGCTGGTGGCATGTTGAGAGCCCTGGCAAAGATGGGATACGTGGGCAGGGAGGCTGAAACTCACTGAGCTTGTAGTCCAGCGAGATGGGTATTACGGCGCACAAAGCGCGCGTCTCAAACAATAGGCACGGCCGCGTGGTATGCGCTCAAAATCCGAGTAAACGCGCGCTGGTGGCATGTTGAGAGCCCTGGCAAAGATGGGATACGTGGGCAGGGAGGCTGAAACTCACTGAGCTTGTAGTCCAGCGGGATGGGTATTACGGCGCACAAAGCGCGCGTCTCAAACAATAGGCACGGCCGCGTGGCATGCTTGCAAAATCCGAGAAAACGCGCGCTGGTGGCATGTTGAGAGCCCTGGCAAAGATGGGATACGTGGGCAGGGAGGCTGAAACTCACTGAGCTTGTAGTCCAGCGGGATGGGTATTACGGCGCACAAAGCGCGCGTCTCAAACAATAGGCACGGCCGCGTGGTATGCGCTCAAAATCCGAGTAAACGCGCGCTGGTGGCATGTTGAGAGCCCTGGCAAAGATGGGATACGTGGGCAGGGAGGCTGAAACTCACTGAGCTTGTAGTCCAGCGGGATGGGTATTACGGCGCACAAAGCGCGCGTCTCAAACAATAGGCACGGCCGCGCGGCATGCGCTCAAAATCCGAGTAAACGCGCGCTGGTGGCATGTTGAGAGCGCTGGCAAAGATGGGATACGTGGGCAGGGAGGCTGAAACTCACTGAGCTTGTAGTCCAGCGGGATGGGTATTACGGCGCACAAAGCGCGCGTCTCAAACAATAGGCACGGCCGCGTGGCATGCCTGCAAAATCCGAGAAAACGCGCGCTGGTGGCATGTTGAGAGCCCTGGCAAAGATGGGATACGTGGGCAGGGAGGCTGAAACTCACTGAGCTTGTAGTCCAGCGGGATGGGTATTACGGCGCACAAAGCGCGCGTCTCAAACAATAGGCACGGCCGCGTGGTATGCGCTCAAAATCCGAGTAAACGCGCGCTGGTGGCATGTTGAGAGCCCTGGCAAAGATGGGATACGTGGGCAGGGAGGCTGAAACTCACTGAGCTTGTAGTCCAGCGGGATGGGTATTACGGCGCACAAAGCGCGCGTCTCAAACAATAGGCACGGCCGCGCGGCATGCGCTCAAAATCCGAGTAAACGCGCGCTGGTGGCATGTTGAGAGCCCTGGCAAAGATGGGATACGTGGGCAGGGAGGCTGAAACTCACTGAGCTTGTAGTCCAGCGGGATGGGTATTACGGCGCACAAAGCGCGCGTCTCAAACAATAGGCACGGCCGCGTGGCATGCCTGCAAAATCCGAGAAAACGCGCGCTGGTGGCATGTTGAGAGCCCTGGCAAAGATGGGATACGTGGGCAGGGAGGCTGAAACTCACTGAGCTTGTAGTCCAGCGGGATGGGTATTACGGCGCACAAAGCGCGCGTCTCAAACAATAGGCACGGCCGCGTGGTATGCGCTCAAAATCCGAGTAAACGCGCGCTGGTGGCATGTTGAGAGCCCTGGCAAAGATGGGATACGTGGGCAGGGAGGCTGAAACTCACTGAGCTTGTAGTCCAGCGGGATGGGTATTACGGCGCACAAAGCGCGCGTCTCAAAAAATAGGCACGGCCGCGTGGCATGCGCTCAAAATCCGAGTAAACGCGCGCTGGTGGCATGTTGAGAGCCCTGGCAAAGATGGGATACGTGGGCAGGGATGCTGAAACTCACTGAGCTTGTAGTCCAGCGGGATGGGTATTACGGCGCACAAAGCGCGCGTCTCAAACAATAGGCACGGCCGCGCGGCATGCGCTCAAAATCCGAGTAAACGCGCGCTGGTGGCATGTTGAGAGCCCTGGCAAAGATGGGATACGTGGGCAGGGAGGCTGAAACTCACTGAGCTTGTAGTCCAGCGGGATGGGTATTACGGCGCACAAAGCGCGCGTCTCAAACAATAGGCACGGCCGCGTGGCATGCCTGCAAAATCCGAGAAAACGCGCGCTGGTGGCATGTTGAGAGCCCTGGCAAAGATGGGATACGTGGGCAGGGAGGCTGAAACTCACTGAGCTTGTAGTCCAGCGAGATGGGTATTACGGCGCACAAAGCGCGCGTCTCAAACAATAGGCACGGCCGCGTGGTATGCGCTCAAAATCCGAGTAAACGCGCGCTGGTGGCATGTTGAGAGCCCTGGTAAAGATGGGATACGTGGGCAGGGAGGCTGAAACTCACTGAGCTTGTAGTCCAGCGGGATGGGTATTACGGCGCACAAAGCGCGCGTCTCAAACAATAGGCACGGCCGCGCGGCATGCGCTCAAAATCCGAGTAAACGCGCGCTGGTGGCATGTTGAGAGCCCTGGCAAAGATGGGATACGTGGGCAGGGAGGCTGAAACTCACTGAGCTTGTAGTCCAGCGGGATGGGTATTACGGCGCACAAAGCGCGCGTCTCAAACAATAGGCACGGCCGCGTGGCATGCCTGCAAAATCCGAGAAAACGCGCGCTGGTGGCATGTTGAGAGCCCTGGCAAAGATGGGATACGTGGGCAGGGAGGCTGAAACTCACTGAGCTTGTAGTCCAGCGGGATGGGTATTACGGCGCACAAAGCGCGCGTCTCAAACAATAGGCACGCCCGCGTGGTATGCGCTCAAAATCCGAGTAAACGCGCGCTGGTGGCATGTTGAGAGCCCTGGCAAAGATGGGATACGTGGGCAGGGAGGCTGAAACTCACTGAGCTTGTAGTCCAGCGGGATGGGTATTACGGCGCACAAAGCGCGCGTCTCAAACAATAGGCACGGCCGCGCGGCATGCGCTCAAAATCCGAGTAAACGCGCGCTGGTGGCATGTTGAGAGCCCTGGCAAAGATGGGATACGTGGGCAGGGAGGCTGAAACTCACTGAGCTTGTAGTCCAGCGCGATGGGTATTACGGCGCACAAAGCGCGCGTCTCAAACAATAGGCACGGCCGCGCGGCATGCGCTTAAAATCCGAGTAAACGCGCGCTGGTGGCATGTTGAGAGCCCTGGCAAAGATGGGATACGTGGGCAGGGAGGCTGAAACTCACTGAGCTTGTAGTCCAGCGGGATGGGTATTACGGCGCACAAAGCGCGCGTCTCAAACAATAGGCACGGCCGCGTGGCATGCCTGCAAAATCCGAGAAAACGCGCGCTGGTGGCATGTTGAGAGCCCTGGCAAAGATGGGATACGTGGGCAGGGAGGCTGAAACTCACTGAGCTTGTAGTCCAGCGGGATGGGTATTACGGCGCACAAAGCGCGCGTCTCAAACAATAGGCACGGCCGCGTGGTATGCGCTCAAAATCCGAGTAAACGCGCGCTGGTGGCATGTTGAGAGCCCTGGCAAAGATGGGATACGTGGGCAGGGAGGCTGAAACTCACTGAGCTTGTAGTCCAGCGGGATGGGTATTACGGCGCACAAAGCGCGCGTCTCAAACAATAGGCACGGCCGCGCGGCATGCGCTCAAAATCCGAGTAAACGCGCGCTGGTGGCATGTTGAGAGCCCTGGCAAAGATGGGATACGTGGGCAGGGAGGCTGAAACTCACTGAGCTTGTAGTCCAGCGGGATGGGTATTACGGCGCACAAAGCGCGCGTCTCAAACAATAGGCACGGCCGCGTGGCATGCCTGCAAAATCCGAGAAAACGCGCGCTGGTGGCATGTTGAGAGCCCTGGCATAGATGGGATACGTGGGCAGGGAGGCTGAAACTCACTGAGCTTGTAGTCCAGCGGGATGGGTATTACGGCGCACAAAGCGCGCGTCTCAAACAATAGGCACGGCCGCGTGGTATGCGCTCAAAATCCGAGTAAACGCGCGCTGGTGGCATGTTGAGAGCCCTGGCAAAGATGGGATACGTGGGCAGGGAGGCTGAAACTCACTGAGCTTGTAGTCCAGCGGGATGGGTATTACGGCGCACAAAGCGCGCGTCTCAAACAATAGGCACGGCCGCGCGGCATGCGCTCAAAATCCGAGTAAACGCGCGCTGGTGGCATGTTGAGAGCCCTGGCAAAGATGGGATACGTGGGCAGGGAGGCTGAAACTCACTGAGCTTGTAGTCTAGCGGGATGGGTATTACGGCGCACAAAGCGCGCGTCTCAAACAATAGGCACGGCCGCGTGGCATGCCTGCAAAATCCGAGAAAACGCGCGCTGGTGGCATGTTGAGAGCCCTGGCAAAGATGGGATACGTGGGCAGAGAGGCTGAAACTCACTGAGCTTGTAGTCCAGCGGGATGGGTATTACGGCGCACAAAGCGCGCGTCTCAAACAATAGGCACGGCCGCGTGGTATGCGCTCAAAATCCGAGTAAACGCGCGCTGGTGGCATGTTGAGAGCCCTGGCAAAGATGGGATACGTGGGCAGGGAGGCTGAAACTCACTGAGCTTGTAGTCCAGCGGGATGGGTATTACGGCGCACAAAGCGCGCGTCTCAAACAATAGGCACGGCCGCGCGGCAAGCGCTCAAAATCCGAGTAAACGCGCGCTGGTGGCATGTTGAGAGCCCTGGCAAAGATGGGATACGTGGGCAGGGAGGCTGAAACTCACTGAGCTTGTAGTCCAGCGGGATGGGTATTACGGCGCACAAAGCGCGCGTCTCAAACAATAGGCACGGCCGCGTGGCATGCCTGCAAAATCCGAGAAAACGCGCGCTGGTGGCATGTTGAGAGCCCTGGCAAAGATGGGATACGTGGGCAGGGAGGCTGAAACTCACTGAGCTTGTAGTCCAGCGGGATGGGTATTACGGCGCACAAAGCGCGCGTCTCAAACAATAGGCACGGCCGCGTGGTATGCGCTCAAAATCCGAGTAAACGCGCGCTGGTGGCATGTTGAGAGCCCTGGCAAAGATGGGATACGTGGGCAGGGAGGCTGAAACTCACTGAGCTTGTAGTCCAGCGGGATGGGTATTACGGCGTAAAAGCGCGCGTCTCAAACAATAGGCACGGCCGCGTGGCATGCGCTCAAAATCCGAGTAAACGCGCGCTGGTGGCATGTTGAGAGCCCTGGCAAAGATGGGATACGTGGGCAGGGAGCCTGAAACTCACTGAGCTTGTAGTCCAGCGGGATGGGTATTACGGCGCACAAAGCGCGCGTCTCAAACAATAGGCACGGCCGCGCGGCATGCGCTCAAAATCCGAGTAAACGCGCGCTGGTGCCATGTTGAGAGCCCTGGCAAAGATGGGATACGTGGGCAGGGAGGCTGAAACTCACTGAGCTTGTAGTCCAGCGGGATGGGTATTACGGCGCACAAAGCGCGCGTCTCAAACAATAGGCACGGCCGCGTGGTATGCGCTCAAAATCCGAGTAAACGCGCGCTGGTGGCATGTTGAGAGCCCTGGCAAAGATGGGATACGTGGGCAGGGAGGCTGAAACTCACTGAGCTTGTAGTCCAGCGGGATGGGTATTACGGCGCACAAAGCGCGCGTCTCAAACAATAGGCACGGCCGCGCGGCATGCGCTCAAAATCCGAGTAAACGCGCGCTGGTGGCATGTTGAGAGCCCTGGCAAAGATGGGATACGTGAGCAGGGAGGCTGAAACTCACTGAGCTTGTAGTCCAGCGGGATGGGTATTACGGCGCACAAAGCGCGCGTCTCAAACAATAGGCACGGCCGCGTGGCATGCCTGCAAAATCCGAGAAAACGCGCGCTGGTGGCATGTTGAGAGCCCTGGCAAAGATGGGATACGTGGGCAGGGAGGCTGAAACTCACTGAGCTTGTAGTCCAGCGAGATGGGTATTACGGCGGACAAAGCGCGCGTCTCAAACAATAGGCACGGCCGCGTGGTATGCGCTCAAAATCCGAGTAAACGCGCGCTGGTGGCATGTTGAGAGCCCTGGCAAAGATGGGATACGTGGGCAGGGAGGCTGAAACTAACTGAGCTTGTAGTCCAGCGGGATGGGTATTACGGCGCACAAAGCGCGCGTCTCAAACAATAGGCACGGCCGCGCGGCATGCGCTCAAAATCCGAGTAAACGCGCGCTGGTGGCATGTTCAGAGCCCTGGCAAAGATGGGATACGTGGGCAGGGAGGCTGAAACTCACTGAGCTTGTAGTCTAGCGGGATGGGTATTACGGCGCACAAAGCGCGCGTCTCAAACAATAGGCACGGCCGCGTGGCATGCCTGCAAAATCCGAGAAAACGCGCGCTGGTGGCATGTTGAGAGCCCTGGCAAAGATGGGATACGTGGGCAGAGAGGCTGAAACTCACTGAGCTTGTAGACCAGCGGGATGGGTATTACGGCGCACAAAGCGCGCGTCTCAAACAATAGGCACGGCCGCGTGGTATGCGCTCAAAATCCGAGTAAACGCGCGCTGGTGGCATGTTGAGAGCCCTGGCAAAGATGGGATACGTGGGCAGGGAGGCTGAAACTCACTGAGCTTGTAGTCCACCGGGATGGGTATTACGGCGCACAAAGCGCGCGTCTCAAACAATAGGCACGGCCGCGCGGCAAGCGCTCAAAATCCGAGTAAACGCGCGCTGGTGGCATGTTGAGAGCCCTGGCAAAGATGGGATACGTGGGCAGGGAGGCTGAAACTCACTGAGCTTGTAGTCCAGCGGGATGGGTATTACGGCGCACAAAGCGCGCGTCTCAAACAATAGGCACGGCCGCGTGGCATGCCTGCAAAATCCGAGAAAACGCGCGCTGGTGGCATGTTGAGAGCCCTGGCAAAGATGGGATACGTGGGCAGGGAGGCTGAAACTCACTGAGCTTGTAGTCCAGCGGAATGGGTATTACGGCGCACAAAGCGCGCGTCTCAA
Source organism: Stylophora pistillata (assembly GCF_964205215.1). Classification (NCBI taxonomy): domain Eukaryota; kingdom Metazoa; phylum Cnidaria; class Anthozoa; order Scleractinia; family Pocilloporidae; genus Stylophora; species Stylophora pistillata. Next base: position 71,977 of record NW_028290896.1, read on the forward strand.
ACAATAGGCACGGCCGCGTGGTATGCGCTCAAAATCCGAGTAAACGCGCGCTGGTGGCATGTTGAGAGCCCTGGCAAAGATGGGATACGTGGGCAGGGAGGCTGAAACTCACTGAGCTTGTAGTCCAGCGGGATGGGTATTACGGCGTAAAAGCGCGCGTCTCAAACAATAGGCACGGCCGCGTGGCATGCGCTCAAAATCCGAGTAAACGCGCGCTGGTGGCATGTTGAGAGCCCTGGCAAAGATGGGATACGTGGGCAGGGAGCCTGAAACTCACTGAGCTTGTAGTCCAGCGGGATGGGTATTACGGCGCACAAAGCGCGCGTCTCAAACAATAGGCACGGCCGCGCGGCATGCGCTCAAAATCCGAGTAAACGCGCGCTGGTGGCATGTTGAGAGCCCTGGCAAAGATGGGATACGTGGGCAGGGAGGCTGAAACTCACTGAGCTTGTAGTCCGGCGGGATGGGTATTACGGCGCACAAAGCGCGCGTCTCAAACAATAGGCACGGCCGCGTGGTATGCGCTCAAAATCCGAGTAAACGCGCGCTGGTGGCATGTTGAGAGCCCTGGCAAAGATGGGATACGTGGGCAGGGAGGCTGAAACTCACTGAGCTTGTAGTCCAGCGGGATGGGTATTACGGCGCACAAAGCGCGCGTCTCAAACAATAGGCACGGCCGCGCGGCATGCGCTCAAAATCCGAGTAAACGCGCGCTGGTGGCATGTTGAGAGCCCTGGCAAAGAAGGGATACGTGAGCAGGGAGGCTGAAACTCACTGAGCTTGTAGTCCCGCGGGATGGGTATTACGGCGCACAAAGCGCGCGTCTCAAACAATAGGCACGGCCGCGTGGCATGCCTGCAAAATCCGAGAAAACGCGCGCTGGTGGCATGTTGAGAGCCCTGGCAAAGATGGGATACGTGGGCAGGGAGGCTGAAACTCACTGAGCTTGTAGTCCAGCGGGATGGGTATTACGGCGGACAAAGCGCGCGTCTCAAACAATAGGCACGGCCGCGTGGTATGCGCTCAAAATCCGAGTAAACGCGCGCTGGTGGCATGTTGAGAGCCCTGGCAAAGATGGGATACGTGGGCAGGGAGGCTGAAACTCACTGAGCTTGTAGTCCAGCGGGATGGGTATTACGGCGCACAAAGCGCGCGTCTCAAACAATAGGCACGGCCGCGTGGCATGCGCTCAAAATCCGAGTAAACGCGCGCTGGTGGCATGTTGAGAGCCCTGGCAAAGATGGGATACGTGGGCAGGGAGGCTGAAACTCACTGAGCTTGTAGTCCAGCGGGATGGGTATTACGGCGGACAAAGCGCGCGTCTCAAACAATAGGCACGGCCGCGTGGTATGCGCTCAAAATCCGAGTAAACGCGCGCTGGTGGCATGTTGAGAGACCTGGCAAAGATGGGATACGTGGGCAGGGAGGCTGAAACTCACTGAGCTTGTAGTCCAGCGGGATGGGTATTACGGCGCACAAAGCGCGCGTCTCAAACAATAGGCACGGCCGCGTGGCATGCGCCCAAAATCCGAGTAAACGCGCGCTGGTGGCATGTTGAGAGCCCTGGCAAAGATGGGATACGTGGGCAGGGAGGCTGAAACTCACTGAGCTTGTAGTCCAGCGGGATGGGTATTACGGCGCACAAAGCGCGCGTCTCAAACAATAGGCACGGCCGCGCGGCATGCGCTCAAAATCCGAGTAAACGCGCGCTGGTGGCATGTTGAGAGCCCTGGCAAAGATGGGATACGTGGGCAGGGAGGCTGAAACTCACTGAGCTTGTAGTCCAGCGGGATGGGTATTACGGCGCACAAAGCGCGCGTCTCAAACAATAGGCACGGCCGCGTGGCATGCTTGCAAAATCCGAGAAAACGCGCGCTGGTGGCATGTTGAGAGCCCTGGCAAAGATGGGATACGTGGGCAGGGAGGCTGAAACTCACTGAGCTTGTAGTCCAGCGGGATGGGTATTACGGCGCACAAAGCGCGCGTCTCAAACAATAGGCACGGCCGCGTGGTATGCGCTCAAAATCCGAGTAAACGCGCGCTGGTGGCATGTTGAGAGCCCTGGCAAAGATGGGATACGTGGGCAGGGAGGCTGAAACTCACTGAGCTTGTAGTCCAGCGGGATGGGTATTACGGCGCACAAAGCGCGCGTCTCAAACAATAGGCACGGCCGCGCGGCATGCGCTCAAAATCCGAGTAAACGCGCGCTGGTGGCATGTTGAGAGCCCTGGCAAAGATGGGATACGTGGGCAGGGAGGCTGAAACTCACTGAGCTTGTAGTCCAGCGGGATGGGTATTACGGCGCACAAAGCGCGCGTCTCAAACAATAGGCACGGCCGCGTGGCATGCCTGCAAAATCCGAGAAAACGCGCGCTGGTGGCATGTTGAGAGCCCTGGCAAAGATGGGATACGTGGGCAGGGAGGCTGAAACTCACTGAGCTTGTAGTCCAGCGGGATGGGTATTACGGCGCACAAAGCGCGCGTCTCAAACAATAGGCACGGCCGCGTGGTATGCGCTCAAAATCCGAGTAAACGCGCGCTGGTGGCATGTTGAGAGCCCTGGCAAAGATGGAATACGTGGGCAGGGAGGCTGAAACTCACTGAGCTTGTAGTCCAGCGGGATGGGTATTACGGCGCACAAAGCGCGCGTCTCAAACAATAGGCACGGCCGCGCGGCATGCGCTCAAAATCCGAGTAAACGCGCGCTGGTGGCATGTTGAGAGCCCTGGCAAAGATGGGATACGTGGGCAGGGAGGCTGAAACTCACTGAGCTTGTAGTCCAGCGGGATGGGTATTACGGCGCACAAAGCGCGCGTCTCAAACAATAGGCACGGCCGCGTGGCATGCCTGCAAAATCCGAGAAAACGCGCGCTGGTGGCATGTTGAGAGCCCTGGCAAAGATGGGATACGTGGGCAGGGAGGCTGAAACTCACTGAGCTTGTAGTCCAGCGGGATGGGTATTACGGCGCACAAAGCGCGCGTCTCAAACAATAGGCACGGCCGCGTGGTATGCGCTCAAAATCCGAGTAAACGCGCGCTGGTGGCATGTTGAGAGCCCTGGCAAAGATGGGATACGTGGGCAGGGAGGCTGAAACTCACTGAGCTTGTAGTCCAGCGGGATGGGTATTACGGCGCACAAAGCGCGCGTCTCAAACCATAGGCACGGCCGCGCGGCATGCGCTCAAAATCCGAGTAAACGCGCGCTGGTGGCATGTTGAGAGCCCTGGCAAAGATGGGATACGTGGGCAGGGAGGCTGAAACTCACTGAGCTTGTAGTCCAGCGGGATGGGTATTACGGCGCACAAAGCGCGCGTCTCAAACAATAGGCACGGCCGCGTGGCATGCCTGCAAAATCCGAGAAAACGCGCGCTGGTGGCATGTTGAGAGCCCTGGCAAAGATGGGATACGTGGGCAGGGAGGCTGAAACTCACTGAGCTTGTAGTCCAGCGGGATGGGTATTACGGCGCACAAAGCGCGCGTCTCAAACAATAGGCACGGCCGCGTGGTATGCGCTCAAAATCCGAGTAAACGCGCGCTGGTGGCATGTTGAGAGCCCTCTGGCAAAGATGGGATACGTGGGCAGGGAGGCTGAAACTCACTGAGCTTGTAGTCCAGCGGGATGGGTATTACGGCGCACAAAGCGCGCGTCTCAAACAATAGGCACGGCCGCGTGGCATGCGCTCAAAATCCGAGAAAACGCGCGCTGGTGGCATGTTGAGAGCCCTGGCAAAGATGGGATACGTGGGCAGGGAGGCTGAAACTCACTGAGCTTGTAGTCCAGCGGGATGGGTATTACGGCGCACAAAGCGCGCGTCTCAAACAAAAGGCACGGCCGCGTGGCATGCGCTCAAAATCCGAGTAAACGCGCGCTGGTGGCATGTTGAGAGCCCTGGCAAAGATGGGATACGTGGGCAGGGAGGCTGAAACTCACTGAGCTTGTAGTCCAGCGGGATGGGTATTACGGCGCACAAAGCGCGCGTCTCAAACAATAGGCACGGCCGCGTGGCATGCGCTCAAAATCCGAGAAAACGCGCGCTGGTGGCATGTTGAGAGCCCTGGCAAAGATGGGATACGTGGGCAGGGAGGCTGAAACTCACTGAGCTTGTAGTCCAGCGGGATGGGTATTACGGCGCACAAAGCGCGCGTCTCAAACAAAAGGCACGGCCGCGTGGCATGCGCTCAAAATCCGAGTAAACGCGCGCTGGTGGCATGTTGAGAGCCCTGGCAAAGATGGGATACGTGGGCAGGGAGGCTGAAACTCACTGAGCTTGTAGTCCAGCGGGATGGGTATTACGGCGCACAAAGCGCGCGTCTCAAACAATAGGCACGGCCGCGTGGCATGCGCTCAAAATCCGAGAAAACGCGCGCTGGTGGCATGTTGAGAGCCCTGGCAAAGATGGGATACGTGGGCAGGGAGGCTGAAACTCACTGAGCTTGTAGTCCAGCGGGATGGGTATTACGGCGCACAAAGCGCGCGTCTCAAACAAAAGGCACGGCCGCGTGGCATGCGCTCAAAATCCGAGTAAACGCGCGCTGGTGGCATGTTGAGAGCCCTGGCAAAGATGGGATACGTGGGCAGGGAGGCTGAAACTCACTGAGCTTGTAGTCCAGCGGGATGGGTATTACGGCGCACAAAGCGCGCGTCTCAAACAATAGGCACGGCCGCGTGGCATGCGCTCAAAATCCGAGAAAACGCGCGCTGGTGGCATGTTGAGAGCCCTGGCAAAGATGGGATACGTGGGCAGGGAGGCTGAAACTCACTGAGCTTGTAGTCCAGCGGGATGGGTATTACGGCGCACAAAGCGCGCGTCTCAAACAAAAGGCACGGCCGCGTGGCATGCGCTCAAAATCCGAGTAAACGCGCGCTGGTGGCATGTTGAGAGCCCTGGCAAAGATGGGATACGTGGGCAGGGAGGCTGAAACTCACTGAGCTTGTAGTCCAGCGGGATGGGTATTACGGCGCACAAAGCGCGCGTCTCAAACAATAGGCACGGCCGCGTGGCATGCGCTCAAAATCCGAGAAAACGCGCGCTGGTGGCATGTTGAGAGCCCTGGCAAAGATGGGATACGTGGGCAGGGAGGCTGAAACTCACTGAGCTTGTAGTCCAGCGGGATGGGTATTACGGCGCACAAAGCGCGCGTCTCAAACAAAAGGCACGGCCGCGTGGCATGCGCTCAAAATCCGAGTAAACGCGCGCTGGTGGCATGTTGAGAGCCCTGGCAAAGATGGGATACGTGGGCAGGGAGGCTGAAACTCACTGAGCTTGTAGTCCAGCGGGATGGGTATTACGGCGCACAAAGCGCGCGTCTCAAACAATAGGCACGGCCGCGTGGCATGCGCTCAAAATCCGAGAAAACGCGCGCTGGTGGCATGTTGAGAGCCCTGGCAAAGATGGGATACGTGGGCAGGGAGGCTGAAACTCACTGAGCTTGTAGTCCAGCGGGATGGGTATTACGGCGCACAAAGCGCGCGTCTCAAACAAAAGGCACGGCCGCGTGGCATGCGCTCAAAATCCGAGTAAACGCGCGCTGGTGGCATGTTGAGAGCCCTGGCAAAGATGGGATACGTGGGCAGGGAGGCTGAAACTCACTGAGCTTGTAGTCCAGCGGGATGGGTATTACGGCGCACAAAGCGCGCGTCTCAAACAATAGGCACGGCCGCGTGGCATGCGCTCAAAATCCGAGAAAACGCGCGCTGGTGGCATGTTGAGAGCCCTGGCAAAGATGGGATACGTGGGCAGGGAGGCTGAAACTCACTGAGCTTGTAGTCCAGCGGGATGGGTATTACGGCGCACAAAGCGCGCGTCTCAAACAAAAGGCACGGCCGCGTGGCATGCGCTCAAAATCCGAGTAAACGCGCGCTGGTGGCATGTTGAGAGCCCTGGCAAAGATGGGATACGTGGGCAGGGAGGCTGAAACTCACTGAGCTTGTAGTCCAGCGGGATGGGTATTACGGCGCACAAAGCGCGCGTCTCAAACAATAGGCACGGCCGCGTGGCATGCGCTCAAAATCCGAGAAAACGCGCGCTGGTGGCATGTTGAGAGCCCTGGCAAAGATGGGATACGTGGGCAGGGAGGCTGAAACTCACTGAGCTTGTAGTCCAGCGGGATGGGTATTACGGCGCACAAAGCGCGCGTCTCAAACAAAAGGCACGGCCGCGTGGCATGCGCTCAAAATCCGAGTAAACGCGCGCTGGTGGCATGTTGAGAGCCCTGGCAAAGATGGGATACGTGGGCAGGGAGGCTGAAACTCACTGAGCTTGTAGTCCAGCGGGATGGGTATTACGGCGCACAAAGCGCGCGTCTCAAACAATAGGCACGGCCGCGTGGCATGCGCTCAAAATCCGAGAAAACGCGCGCTGGTGGCATGTTGAGAGCCCTGGCAAAGATGGGATACGTGGGCAGGGAGGCTGAAACTCACTGAGCTTGTAGTCCAGCGGGATGGGTATTACGGCGCACAAAGCGCGCGTCTCAAACAAAAGGCACGGCCGCGTGGCATGCGCTCAAAATCCGAGTAAACGCGCGCTGGTGGCATGTTGAGAGCCCTGGCAAAGATGGGATACGTGGGCAGGGAGGCTGAAACTCACTGAGCTTGTAGTCCAGCGGGATGGGTATTACGGCGCACAAAGCGCGCGTCTCAAACAATAGGCACGGCCGCGTGGCATGCGCTCAAAATCCGAGAAAACGCGCGCTGGTGGCATGTTGAGAGCCCTGGCAAAGATGGGATACGTGGGCAGGGAGGCTGAAACTCACTGAGCTTGTAGTCCAGCGGGATGGGTATTACGGCGCACAAAGCGCGCGTCTCAAACAAAAGGCACGGCCGCGTGGCATGCGCTCAAAATCCGAGTAAACGCGCGCTGGTGGCATGTTGAGAGCCCTGGCAAAGATGGGATACGTGGGCAGGGAGGCTGAAACTCACTGAGCTTGTAGTCCAGCGGGATGGGTATTACGGCGCACAAAGCGCGCGTCTCAAACAATAGGCACGGCCGCGTGGCATGCGCTCAAAATCCGAGAAAACGCGCGCTGGTGGCATGTTGAGAGCCCTGGCAAAGATGGGATACGTGGGCAGGGAGGCTGAAACTCACTGAGCTTGTAGTCCAGCGGGATGGGTATTACGGCGCACAAAGCGCGCGTCTCAAACAAAAGGCACGGCCGCGTGGCATGCGCTCAAAATCCGAGTAAACGCGCGCTGGTGGCATGTTGAGAGCCCTGGCAAAGATGGGATACGTGGGCAGGGAGGCTGAAACTCACTGAGCTTGTAGTCCAGCGGGATGGGTATTACGGCGCACAAAGCGCGCGTCTCAAACAATAGGCACGGCCGCGTGGCATGCGCTCAAAATCCGAGAAAACGCGCGCTGGTGGCATGTTGAGAGCCCTGGCAAAGATGGGATACGTGGGCAGGGAGGCTGAAACTCACTGAGCTTGTAGTCCAGCGGGATGGGTATTACGGCGCACAAAGCGCGCGTCTCAAACAAAAGGCACGGCCGCGTGGCATGCGCTCAAAATCCGAGTAAACGCGCGCTGGTGGCATGTTGAGAGCCCTGGCAAAGATGGGATACGTGGGCAGGGAGGCTGAAACTCACTGAGCTTGTAGTCCAGCGGGATGGGTATTACGGCGCACAAAGCGCGCGTCTCAAACAATAGGCACGGCCGCGTGGCATGCGCTCAAAATCCGAGAAAACGCGCGCTGGTGGCATGTTGAGAGCCCTGGCAAAGATGGGATACGTGGGCAGGGAGGCTGAAACTCACTGAGCTTGTAGTCCAGCGGGATGGGTATTACGGCGCACAAAGCGCGCGTCTCAAACAAAAGGCACGGCCGCGTGGCATGCGCTCAAAATCCGAGTAAACGCGCGCTGGTGGCATGTTGAGAGCCCTGGCAAAGATGGGATACGTGGGCAGGGAGGCTGAAACTCACTGAGCTTGTAGTCCAGCGGGATGGGTATTACGGCGCACAAAGCGCGCGTCTCAAACAATAGGCACGGCCGCGTGGCATGCGCTCAAAATCCGAGAAAACGCGCGCTGGTGGCATGTTGAGAGCCCTGGCAAAGATGGGATACGTGGGCAGGGAGGCTGAAACTCACTGAGCTTGTAGTCCAGCGGGATGGGTATTACGGCGCACAAAGCGCGCGTCTCAAACAAAAGGCACGGCCGCGTGGCATGCGCTCAAAATCCGAGTAAACGCGCGCTGGTGGCATGTTGAGAGCCCTGGCAAAGATGGGATACGTGGGCAGGGAGGCTGAAACTCACTGAGCTTGTAGTCCAGCGGGATGGGTATTACGGCGCACAAAGCGCGCGTCTCAAACAATAGGCACGGCCGCGTGGCATGCGCTCAAAATCCGAGAAAACGCGCGCTGGTGGCATGTTGAGAGCCCTGGCAAAGATGGGATACGTGGGCAGGGAGGCTGAAACTCACTGAGCTTGTAGTCCAGCGGGATGGGTATTACGGCGCACAAAGCGCGCGTCTCAAACAAAAGGCACGGCCGCGTGGCATGCGCTCAAAATCCGAGTAAACGCGCGCTGGTGGCATGTTGAGAGCCCTGGCAAAGATGGGATACGTGGGCAGGGAGGCTGAAACTCACTGAGCTTGTAGTCCAGCGGGATGGGTATTACGGCGCACAAAGCGCGCGTCTCAAACAATAGGCACGGCCGCGTGGCATGCGCTCAAAATCCGAGAAAACGCGCGCTGGTGGCATGTTGAGAGCCCTGGCAAAGATGGGATACGTGGGCAGGGAGGCTGAAACTCACTGAGCTTGTAGTCCAGCGGGATGGGTATTACGGCGCACAAAGCGCGCGTCTCAAACAAAAGGCACGGCCGCGTGGCATGCGCTCAAAATCCGAGTAAACGCGCGCTGGTGGCATGTTGAGAGCCCTGGCAAAGATGGGATACGTGGGCAGGGAGGCTGAAACTCACTGAGCTTGTAGTCCAGCGGGATGGGTATTACGGCGCACAAAGCGCGCGTCTCAAACAATAGGCACGGCCGCGTGGCATGCGCTCAAAATCCGAGAAAACGCGCGCTGGTGGCATGTTGAGAGCCCTGGCAAAGATGGGATACGTGGGCAGGGAGGCTGAAACTCACTGAGCTTGTAGTCCAGCGGGATGGGTATTACGGCGCACAAAGCGCGCGTCTCAAACAAAAGGCACGGCCGCGTGGCATGCGCTCAAAATCCGAGTAAACGCGCGCTGGTGGCATGTTGAGAGCCCTGGCAAAGATGGGATACGTGGGCAGGGAGGCTGAAACTCACTGAGCTTGTAGTCCAGCGGGATGGGTATTACGGCGCACAAAGCGCGCGTCTCAAACAATAGGCACGGCCGCGTGGCATGCGCTCAAAATCCGAGAAAACGCGCGCTGGTGGCATGTTGAGAGCCCTGGCAAAGATGGGATACGTGGGCAGGGAGGCTGAAACTCACTGAGCTTGTAGTCCAGCGGGATGGGTATTACGGCGCACAAAGCGCGCGTCTCAAACAAAAGGCACGGCCGCGTGGCATGCGCTCAAAATCCGAGTAAACGCGCGCTGGTGGCATGTTGAGAGCCCTGGCAAAGATGGGATACGTGGGCAGGGAGGCTGAAACTCACTGAGCTTGTAGTCCAGCGGGATGGGTATTACGGCGCACAAAGCGCGCGTCTCAAACAATAGGCACGGCCGCGTGGCATGCGCTCAAAATCCGAGAAAACGCGCGCTGGTGGCATGTTGAGAGCCCTGGCAAAGATGGGATACGTGGGCAGGGAGGCTGAAACTCACTGAGCTTGTAGTCCAGCGGGATGGGTATTACGGCGCACAAAGCGCGCGTCTCAAACAATAGGCACGGCCGCGTGGCATGCCCGCAAAATCCGAGGAAACGCGCGCTGGTGGCATGTTGAGAGCCCTGGCAAAGATGGGATACGTGGGCAGGGAGGCTGAAACTCACTGAGCTTGTAGTCCAGCGGGATGGGTATTACGGCGCACAAAGCGCGCGTCTCAAACAATAGGCACGGCCGCGTGGCATGCCCGCAAAATCCGAGAAAACGCGCGCTGGTGGCATGTTGAGAGCCCTGGCAAAGATGGGATACGTGAGCAGGGAGGCTGAAACTCACAGAGCTTGTAGTCCAGCGGGATGGGTATTACGGCGCACAAAGCGCGCGTCTCAAACAATAGGCACGGCCGCGTGGCATGCGCTCAAAATCCGAGGAAACGCGCGCTGGTGGCATGTTGAGAGCCCTGGCAAAGATGGGATACGTGGGCAGGGAGGCTGAAACTCACTGAGCTTGTAGTCCAGCGGGATGGGTATTACGGCGCACAAAGCGCGCGTCTCAAACAATAGGCACGGCCGCGTGGCATGCCCGCAAAATCCGAGAAAACGCGCGCTGGTGGCATGTTGAGAGCCCTGGCAAAGATGGGATACGTGGGCAGGGAGGCTGAAACTCACTGAGCTTGTAGTCCAGCGGGATGGGTATTACGGCGCACAAAGCGCGCGTCTCAAACAATAGGCACGGCCGCGTGGCATGCCCGCAAAATCCGAGAAAACGCGCGCTGGTGGCATGTTGAGAGCCCTGGCAAAGATGGGATACGTGAGCAGGGAGGCTGAAACTCACTGAGCTTGTAGTCCAGCGGGATGGGTATTACGGCGCACAAAGCGCGCGTCTCAAACAATAGGCACGGCCGCGTGGCATGCCCGCAAAATCCGAGGAAACGCGCGCTGGTGGCATGTTGAGAGCCCTGGCAAAGATGGGATACGTGGGCAGGGAGGCTGAAACTCACTGAGCTTGTAGTCCAGCGGGATGGGTATTACGGCGCACAAAGCGCGCGTCTCAAACAATAGGCACGGCCGCGTGGCATGCCCGCAAAATCCGAGAAAACGCGCGCTGGTGGCATGTTGAGAGCCCTGGCAAAGATGGGATACGTGGAGCAGGGAGGCTGAAACTCACTGAGCTTGTAGTCCAGCGGGATGGGTATTACGGCGCACAAAGCGCGCGTCTCAAACAATAGGCACGGCCGCGTGGCATGCCCGCAAAATCCGAGAAAACGCGCGCTGGTGGCATGTTGAGAGCCCTGGCAAAGATGGGATACGTGGGCAGGGAGGCTGAAACTCACTGAGCTTGTAGTCCAGCGGGATGGGTATTACGGCGCACAAAGCGCGCGTCTCAAACAATAGGCACGGCCGCGTGGCATGCCCGCAAAATCCGAGAAAACGCGCGCTGGTGGCATGTTGAGAGCCCTGGCAAAGATGGGATACGTGGGCAGGGAGGCTGAAACTCACTGAGCTTGTAGTCCAGCGGGATGGGTATTACGGCGCACAAAGCGCGCGTCTCAAACAATAGGCACGGCCGCGTGGCATGCCCGCAAAATCCGAGAAAACGCGCGCTGGTGGCATGTTGAGAGCCCTGGCAAAGATGGGATACGTGGGCAGGGAGGCTGAAACTCACTGAGCTTGTAGTCCAGCGGGATGGGTATTACGGCGCACAAAGCGCGCGTCTCAAACAATAGGCACGGCCGCGTGGCATGCCCGCAAAATCCGAGAAAACGCGCGCTGGTGGCATGTTGAGAGCCCTGGCAAAGATGGGATACGTGAGCAGGGAGGCTGAAACTCACTGAGCTTGTAGTCCAGCGGGATGGGTATTACGGCGCACAAAGCGCGCGTCTCAAACAATAGGCACGGCCGCGTGGCATGCCCGCAAAATCCGAGGAAACGCGCGCTGGTGGCATGTTGAGAGCCCTGGCAAAGATGGGATACGTGGGCAGGGAGGCTGAAACTCACTGAGCTTGTAGTCCAGCGGGATGGGTATTACGGCGCACAAAGCGCGCGTCTCAAACAATAGGCACGGCCGCGTGGCATGCCCGCAAAATCCGAGAAACGCGCGCTGGTGGCATGTTGAGAGCCCTGGCAAAGATGGGATACGTGGGCAGGGAGGCTGAAACTCACTGAGCTTGTAGTCCAGCGGGATGGGTATTACGGCGCACAAAGCGCGCGTCTCAAACAATAGGCACGGCCGCGTGGCATGCCCGCAAAATCCGAGAAAACGCGCGCTGGTGGCATGTTGAGAGCCCTGGCAAAGATGGGATACGTGGGCAGGGAGGCTGAAACTCACTGAGCTTGTAGTCCAGCGGGATGGGTATTACGGCGCACAAAGCGCGCGTCTCAAACAATAGGCACGGCCGCGTGGCATGCCCGCAAAATCCGAGAAAACGCGCGCTGGTGGCATGTTGAGAGCCCTGGCAAAGATGGGATACGTGGGCAGGGAGGCTGAAACTCACTGAGCTTGTAGTCCAGCGGGATGGGTATTACGGCGCACAAAGCGCGCGTCTCAAACAATAGGCACGGCCGCGTGGCATGCCCGCAAAATCCGAGAAAACGCGCGCTGGTGGCATGTTGAGAGCCCTGGCAAAGATGGGATACGTGAGCAGGGAGGCTGAAACTCACTGAGCTTGTAGTCCAGCGGGATGGGTATTACGGCGCACAAAGCGCGCGTCTCAAACAATAGGCACGGCCGCGTGGCATGCCCGCAAAATCCGAGGAAACGCGCGCTGGTGGCATGTTGAGAGCCCTGGCAAAGATGGGATACGTGGGCAGGGAGGCTGAAACTCACTGAGCTTGTAGTCCAGCGGGATGGGTATTACGGCGCACAAAGCGCGCGTCTCAAACAATAGGCACGGCCGCGTGGCATGCCCGCAAAATCCGAGAAAACGCGCGCTGGTGGCATGTTGAGAGCCCTGGCAAAGATGGGATACGTGGGCAGGGAGGCTGAAACTCACTGAGCTTGTAGTCCAGCGGGATGGGTATTACGGCGCACAAAGCGCGCGTCTCAAACAATAGGCACGGCCGCGTGGCATGCCCGCAAAATCCGAGGAAAACGCGCGCTGGTGGCATGTTGAGAGCCCTGGCAAAGATGGGATACGTGGGCAGGGAGGCTGAAACTCACTGAGCTTGTAGTCCAGCGGGATGGGTATTACGGCGCACAAAGCGCGCGTCTCAAACAATAGGCACGGCCGCGTGGCATGCCCGCAAAATCCGAGAAAACGCGCGCTGGTGGCATGTTGAGAGCCCTGGCAAAGATGGGATACGTGGGCAGGGAGGCTGAAACTCACTGAGCTTGTAGTCCAGCGGGATGGGTATTACGGCGCACAAAGCGCGCGTCTCAAACAATAGGCACGGCCGCGTGGCATGCCCGCAAAATCCGAGGAAACGCGCGCTGGTGGCATGTTGAGAGCCCTGGCAAAGATGGGATACGTGAGCAGGGAGGCTGAAACTCACTGAGCTTGTAGTCCAGCGGGATGGGTATTACGGCGCACAAAGCGCGCGTCTCAAACAATAGGCACGGCCGCGTGGCATGCCCGCAAAATCCGAGAAAACGCGCGCTGGTGGCATGTTGAGAGCCCTGGCAAAGATGGGATACGTGAGCAGGGAGGCTGAAACTCACTGAGCTTGTAGTCCAGCGGGATGGGTATTACGGCGCACAAAGCGCGCGTCTCAAACAATAGGCACGGCCGCGTGGCATGCCCGCAAAATCCGAGGAAACGCGCGCTGGTGGCATGTTGAGAGCCCTGGCAAAGATGGGATACGTGGGCAGGGAGGCTGAAACTCACTGAGCTTGTAGTCCAGCGGGATGGGTATTACGGCGCACAAAGCGCGCGTCTCAAACAATAGGCACGGCCGCGTGGCATGCCCGCAAAATCCGAGAAAACGCGCGCTGGTGGCATGTTGAGAGCCCTGGCAAAGATGGGATACGTGGGCAGGGAGGCTGAAACTCACTGAGCTTGTAGTCCAGCGGGATGGGTATTACGGCGCACAAAGCGCGCGTCTCAAACAATAGGCACGGCCGCGTGGCATGCCCGCAAAATCCGAGAAAACGCGCGCTGGTGGCATGTTGAGAGCCCTGGCAAAGATGGGATACGTGGGCAGGGAGGCTGAAACTCACTGAGCTTGTAGTCCAGCGGGATGGGTATTACGGCGCACAAAGCGCGCGTCTCAAACAATAGGCACGGCCGCGTGGCATGCCCGCAAAATCCGAGAAAACGCGCGCTGGTGGCATGTTGAGAGCCCTGGCAAAGATGGGATACGTGGGCAGGGAGGCTGAAACTCACTGAGCTTGTAGTCCAGCGGGATGGGTATTACGGCGCACAAAGCGCGCGTCTCAAACAATAGGCACGGCCGCGTGGCATGCCCGCAAAATCCGAGAAAACGCGCGCTGGTGGCATGTTGAGAGCCCTGGCAAAGATGGGATACGTGAGCAGGGAGGCTGAAACTCACTGAGCTTGTAGTCCAGCGGGATGGGTATTACGGCGCACAAAGCGCGCGTCTCAAACAATAGGCACGGCCGCGTGGCATGCCCGCAAAATCCGAGGAAACGCGCGCTGGTGGCATGTTGAGAGCCCTGGCAAAGATGGGATACGTGGGCAGGGAGGCTGAAACTCACTGAGCTTGTAGTCCAGCGGGATGGGTATTACGGCGCACAAAGCGCGCGTCTCAAACAATAGGCACGGCCGCGTGGCATGCCCGCAAAATCCGAGGAAAACGCGCGCTGGTGGCATGTTGAGAGCCCTGGCAAAGATGGGATACGTGGGCAGGGAGGCTGAAACTCACTGAGCTTGTAGTCCAGCGGGATGGGTATTACGGCGCACAAAGCGCGCGTCTCAAACAATAGGCACGGCCGCGTGGCATGCCCGCAAAATCCGAGAAAACGCGCGCTGGTGGCATGTTGAGAGCCCTGGCAAAGATGGGATACGTGGGCAGGGAGGCTGAAACTCACTGAGCTTGTAGTCCAGCGGGATGGGTATTACGGCGCACAAAGCGCGCGTCTCAAACAATAGGCACGGCCGCGTGGCATGCCCGCAAAATCCGAGAAAACGCGCGCTGGTGGCATGTTGAGAGCCCTGGCAAAGATGGGATACGTGGGCAGGGAGGCTGAAACTCACTGAGCTTGTAGTCCAGCGGGATGGGTATTACGGCGCACAAAGCGCGCGTCTCAAACAATAGGCACGGCCGCGTGGCATGCCCGCAAAATCCGAGAAAACGCGCGCTGGTGGCATGTTGAGAGCCCTGGCAAAGATGGGATACGTGGGCAGGGAGGCTGAAACTCACTGAGCTTGTAGTCCAGCGGGATGGGTATTACGGCGCACAAAGCGCGCGTCTCAAACAATAGGCACGGCCGCGTGGCATGCCCGCAAAATCCGAGAAAACGCGCGCTGGTGGCATGTTGAGAGCCCTGGCAAAGATGGGATACGTGAGCAGGGAGGCTGAAACTCACTGAGCTTGTAGTCCAGCGGGATGGGTATTACGGCGCACAAAGCGCGCGTCTCAAACAATAGGCACGGCCGCGTGGCATGCCCGCAAAATCCGAGGAAACGCGCGCTGGTGGCATGTTGAGAGCCCTGGCAAAGATGGGATACGTGGGCAGGGAGGCTGAAACTCACTGAGCTTGTAGTCCAGCGGGATGGGTATTACGGCGCACAAAGCGCGCGTCTCAAACAATAGGCACGGCCGCGTGGCATGCCCGCAAAATCCGAGAAAACGCGCGCTGGTGGCATGTTGAGAGCCCTGGCAAAGATGGGATACGTGGGCAGGGAGGCTGAAACTCACTGAGCTTGTAGTCCAGCGGGATGGGTATTACGGCGCACAAAGCGCGCGTCTCAAACAATAGGCACGGCCGCGTGGCATGCCCGCAAAATCCGAGAAAACGCGCGCTGGTGGCATGTTGAGAGCCCTGGCAAAGATGGGATACGTGGGCAGGGAGGCTGAAACTCACTGAGCTTGTAGTCCAGCGGGATGGGTATTACGGCGCACAAAGCGCGCGTCTCAAACAATAGGCACGGCCGCGTGGCATGCCCGCAAAATCCGAGAAAACGCGCGCTGGTGGCATGTTGAGAGCCCTGGCAAAGATGGGATACGTGAGCAGGGAGGCTGAAACTCACTGAGCTTGTAGTCCAGCGGGATGGGTATTACGGCGCACAAAGCGCGCGTCTCAAACAATAGGCACGGCCGCGTGGCATGCCCGCAAAATCCGAGGAAACGCGCGCTGGTGGCATGTTGAGAGCCCTGGCAAAGATGGGATACGTGGCAGGGAGGCTGAAACTCACTGAGCTTGTAGTCCAGCGGGATGGGTATTACGGCGCACAAAGCGCGCGTCTCAAACAATAGGCACGGCCGCGTGGCATGCCCGCAAAATCCGAGAAAACGCGCGCTGGTGGCATGTTGAGAGCCCTGGCAAAGATGGGATACGTGAGGCAGGGAGGCTGAAACTCACTGAGCTTGTAGTCCAGCGGGATGGGTATTACGGCGCACAAAGCGCGCGTCTCAAACAATAGGCACGGCCGCGTGGCATGCCCGCAAAATCCGAGGAAACGCGCGCTGGTGGCATGTTGAGAGCCCTGGCAAAGATGGGATACGTGGGCAGGGAGGCTGAAACTCACTGAGCTTGTAGTCCAGCGGGATGGGTATTACGGCGCACAAAGCGCGCGTCTCAAACAATAGGCACGGCCGCGTGGCATGCCCGCAAAATCCGAGAAAACGCGCGCTGGTGGCATGTTGAGAGCCCTGGCAAAGATGGGATACGTGGGCAGGGAGGCTGAAACTCACTGAGCTTGTAGTCCAGCGGGATGGGTATTACGGCGCACAAAGCGCGCGTCTCAAACAATAGGCACGGCCGCGTGGCATGCCCGCAAAATCCGAGAAAACGCGCGCTGGTGGCATGTTGAGAGCCCTGGCAAAGATGGGATACGTGAGCAGGGAGGCTGAAACTCACTGAGCTTGTAGTCCAGCGGGATGGGTATTACGGCGCACAAAGCGCGCGTCTCAAACAATAGGCACGGCCGCGTGGCATGCCCGCAAAATCCGAGGAAACGCGCGCTGGTGGCATGTTGAGAGCCCTGGCAAAGATGGGATACGTGGGCAGGGAGGCTGAAACTCACTGAGCTTGTAGTCCAGCGGGATGGGTATTACGGCGCACAAAGCGCGCGTCTCAAACAATAGGCACGGCCGCGTGGCATGCCCGCAAAATCCGAGAAAACGCGCGCTGGTGGCATGTTGAGAGCCCTGGCAAAGATGGGATACGTGAGCAGGGAGGCTGAAACTCACTGAGCTTGTAGTCCAGCGGGATGGGTATTACGGCGCACAAAGCGCGCGTCTCAAACAATAGGCACGGCCGCGTGGCATGCCCGCAAAATCCGAGAAAACGCGCGCTGGTGGCATGTTGAGAGCCCTGGCAAAGATGGGATACGTGGGCAGGGAGGCTGAAACTCACTGAGCTTGTAGTCCAGCGGGATGGGTATTACGGCGCACAAAGCGCGCGTCTCAAACAATAGGCACGGCCGCGTGGCATGCCCGCAAAATCCGAGAAAACGCGCGCTGGTGGCATGTTGAGAGCCCTGGCAAAGATGGGATACGTGAGGCAGGGAGGCTGAAACTCACTGAGCTTGTAGTCCAGCGGGATGGGTATTACGGCGCACAAAGCGCGCGTCTCAAACAATAGGCACGGCCGCGTGGCATGCCCGCAAAATCCGAGAAAACGCGCGCTGGTGGCATGTTGAGAGCCCTGGCAAAGATGGGATACGTGGGCAGGGAGGCTGAAACTCACTGAGCTTGTAGTCCAGCGGGATGGGTATTACGGCGCACAAAGCGCGCGTCTCAAACAATAGGCACGGCCGCGTGGCATGCCCGCAAAATCCGAGAAAACGCGCGCTGGTGGCATGTTGAGAGCCCTGGCAAAGATGGGATACGTGAGCAGGGAGGCTGAAACTCACTGAGCTTGTAGTCCAGCGGGATGGGTATTACGGCGCACAAAGCGCGCGTCTCAAACAATAGGCACGGCCGCGTGGCATGCCCGCAAAATCCGAGGAAACGCGCGCTGGTGGCATGTTGAGAGCCCTGGCAAAGATGGGATACGTGGGCAGGGAGGCTGAAACTCACTGAGCTTGTAGTCCAGCGGGATGGGTATTACGGCGCACAAAGCGCGCGTCTCAAACAATAGGCACGGCCGCGTGGCATGCCCGCAAAATCCGAG